>NW_024040152.1:36118601-36151708 GCF_014851395.1 Micropterus salmoides
ACTCGAGCAGGTTAGAGAGAACTCTGGTTCCTCAGCTGGTGAAGGTCTGAGGCCGAAACATATCTGAATTAAAGGTGAACGTGAGCGCTCTCCTCTCTAAAGTATCAGTAACAAGTATCCTCAGCTTCCTGTAGTATCTGCAGTAAAAGTACCGGAACCTTCTTCACGCTAACACAACAGGAACCTCCTCATGTTCTCCACGTGGTTCGACTGCAGCTGTTCTTCTTCTTCTGTGGTGTGGTTTTGACGATCCTGCAGATCGCCCTGGAGCCTCTTCACGCAGCGTTCTGGCGGACATGTAGTTCATCTGATCTGGTCGCACACCTGCTCCTCGCCCACAACATCTGAAACTGACGGCGGTGGAGCCACACGATTGGCTGAAGATGTTTCCCAGCTCGGCTTTTAAAAAGCAGACGATTGGCTTTCAGTGGGAGGGGCGGGACATGTGCATACAACCGCCATCTTTGGCGTGACGGGCTTTCATTGAGTTCTATTGAGGGTTCTTTAGGTGTGAGCACTGAGGTCAGCTGAAGTGCAGACAGGTGACCTGAGGTGAGTCGTGGTGAAACAGGTTCTACACGTGTTCTCGACTTCACTGCTGATGAACGACCTCTGCACTTTAGTCGTGGGAGGAATAAGAGTGAAACCTTCTTGTGTGAAGTTTCTTTTCACTCAGCTGAATGTTGAACCCGTCATGCTTCACGCTCACGGAACTCGTGCAGGTTTTCACTTCCCTTCTGTAGCCCTCACCTTCCTCTACACCTGGTCACATGATCACATGATCACTTCCTTCACGTCTGTGCTTTGGGTTCCACATCAGGTCTGATCTTCAGACCCACACAGCGTTCTCTGTATACAGACTGGGGTGTCACAGACCGTCAGACAGTCTTCATCAGAATCGATCACACTTCAGGCTGCTCACAACATCAGAAACCAGCAGAACCTTTTTAAGGACTGACTCAAAAACCACTTTCACCTCTTCAACAACCACTACCGTCTCCTCAGACACATGGAACCTTCCACTGAAACATCTCAGACCGTCTCAGGATCCTATGGAACTGCTAACAGACTAGAACCATGAACTAACTCTGAAACCTTAACCTCTTTACTAACATTATCCATTATCCTTGAACCCTCATAATACAACCTGGAACCTGTCCTAGAACCTCTGCATCACCCAGGAACCTCAATAAACACCCACATAGCTTCATAAGAACTCCTTGATCCTGCTCAAAGCTCCCCAGGCCCTTTTCAAGGAACTTAGAAAACTGCACGGATCCATCATAAAGAATCCTAAAATCCAGTCAAAAACCCTACAACCTCTGGAACCTCCTCGACTGTCCCTGGAACCTCCTCTGCAACCCCGAGAACCATTTCAGGTTTATCTGGTGCATTCTGAAGAACCCTCAAACCCCTTGATTAACCAACTGAATCTTCAATCGTGAAATTGGACTCCACGTGAACCACAGAGCCTTCTCAAGGATCTTTACAGCCGACTCAATAACCCTTGAACCTCTCTGAGTGCCGAAGACATCATGCAGCCCTTAAAGACCCTGCAGAACCACCACAAGAACCAGCGCAGTCTCTTAATGAATCCATAGAACCCCTAAAGAATCATTGAAACCCCTTGAAGAACCTCTGCAGGTTTCACATGCAAACATTGAATCTCTAGAACCTCAGAGTATCCCTAGAACCTATTTTATGTTCTAAAACGTCCTCCAGAAGAACTAGTGGATCCTCGTCATAAAGCAATGAAGTCTTTTAGTGCAGTGGTTCTGATCCTTTTCACGTCAAAGAACCCTAAACTGACCACAGAACCTGATTTACTACGTTATGTCCCAAAATCACTGATTTTTAGAGTTTTATTACGAACATGAATGAAGTGTGTGACAACAGTACTCACACGTTCTGTCATTGTGTTACTTATTCATGGAATAATATGAAAAATATTTATTGCCCTTTTTGCTGGGACCCCTCAGGGACCCGTGGGGGTCCCCCGATTCAACTTTGAGAACCTCTGTTTAATGGATCAAGGAACCCCCTAAAAAAACTCCAGGCAGCTTTTGAAGAAGCTTCAAACATTCAAACAGAAACCAGAAAACTAATGGAACAGCAGACAGACGGAGGAGGAGGAGGAGGAGAGGAGGAGGAGGAAGGGCAGCCCGGCTTGTTTTGTCTGAAACACAGGAAAGGGCCGGGTTAAGTTAAGCCAGACAGTGTGAGTGTGAGTGTGCAGACAGACGGAATGTGTACACGTCTTGTGCTTGGATCTCAGACCGCAGAGTTTCTACACTGTAAAAACAAACGTCTGAACTCAGTCCTGAAATTATTTAAAGAGGTCACGTTCTGCTCTTTCCTTTCCTTTATCGGGTTAATTATCTGTTCGGTGCATGTAACAGGTTTGCAAAGAGAGAAAGCCCAAAGGCAGTTCCTACAGAAACCTAAGGCCGGAATCTCACCTGACCATTCAGATTATCCATGCATCTTTTTTCCTATACAGGACTTCTGGATAGTTACTAAACATTTCATTTGCACATTAAAATCCAAAAGAACGCCCCCTCATTAGCTTAAAAGGACTAGTTTGGCATCTGTAATTTACTTTACTGACCTCAGCTCCTCCGTGGTCACCGCTTTCCTTTCTTTAAAAAACTGTTTCAGACTCCTCTGGAAACTGAAACATAATTGAACAGTGAGTTCAGTATGTGTAGAGAGGTCCTCAAACTTTTTCCCATCAAGCGCCCCTAAACTGATGAATGAAGATTTTGTCCAAGGATCGCCCATCTGAGAGGATTTTTGCTTTTAGTGTATGAAAACCAAAATAGTCAGACGTTCTGCTACTTATGGATAGAATTATTGGAAAAATAAATTATTACCCTTTTTGCTGGGGACTACCTGGAAACCCCTCAAGGACCCCTGGGGTCCCCGGACCCCACTTTGAGATCCACTGGTTAAGCTAAACTGGTGTACAGCTATGTGCTCTACACCAGTTTAGCTCGTACCTGATGTTCTCAACCACAGACAGGTAACATTAAGTAGAAACGACATGCTGCTAATTAACGTTCCTCCATTACTAATTTAGCTAACGTTACTACAGACAAAACAAACGTGCTGCACAGGGAGGTGTTAGCTAACCGCCTTCATTAACGGACACATTGTGACCTTCACCGTACATTTACTGCACACTGACAACTTACTGGTAATGTTTTCTGCTAACTGTCATGTTCTGCTGCTCGCTCTCTCGCTTATTCGCTCATGTTTCGTGATCAGACTGGCGCTCACAATGTGCACGGCGCTCTGCAGAACCGTTTTGGCTACTGTAGAAACATGGCGGCGCAGTGTGTTGTCTTGCCTGTAAGAGGAGCCTCGGTGTCTGTAGACAGAAATGACTCATTCTAAGGTGATAAAAACAGAACGGTTCATTATGTCAGGTCTTTCTACACCACTGAGAACACAGGTTTGGATATTAAATATTACACACTGGACCTTTAACCTGCTGAATGTTTTTATCAGTGTAATGTTTAGCTGCAGCTAACTGCTAGCAGCAACAGAACGTGGAGCTGTGATTGGATGTTTGTTAGTAAAATGCACCTCATAGTCTGTAGCTCATAGTTTTTTTTTCTGTTTCTAAAACTTCTTAAAGGCAGAAAATGAAGCTGACTGGTGGAGACACTATTTGCAGTGTGTGTGTGCGTGTTATTGTGTGTGTGTGTGTGTTGTGTCTGCGGTCTTATCCCTGCCCTTCACCTGTGCACACAGAACACACTCTGCTCTGATAGGCTGCTTCACTGTGTGTGTTATCAAACCCTAAAACCTTCAAAACATGAACATTAGAGGCTCGCCTGTTTAACATTCAGACATTCTCGAATAAAGTGTAAGTTTCTTGTAGTGTTGTTAGCGTTGTCTGATTCTTGTAGTGTTGTTAGCGTTGTCTGATTCTTGTAGTGTTGTCTGATTCTTGTAGTGTTGTCTGATTCTTGTAGTGTTGTCTGATTCTTGTAGTGTTGTCTGATTCTTGCAGTTTTGTTAGCGTTGTCTGATTCTTGTAGTGTTGTTAGCGTTTCTGATTCTTGTTAGTGTTGTCTGATTCTTGTAGTGTTGTTAGCGTTGTCTGATTCTTGTAGTGTTGTCTGATTCTTGTAGTGTTGTTAGCGTTGTCTGATTCTTGTAGTGTTGTCTGATTCTTGTAGTGTTGTTAGCGTTGTCTGATTCTTGTAGTGTTGTCTGATTCTTGTAGTGTTGTCTGATTCTTGTAGTGTTGTCTGATTCTTGTAGCGTTGTCTGATTCTTGTAGTGTTGTTAGCGTTGTCTGATTCTTGTAGTGTTGTCTGATTCTTGTAGTGTTGTTAGTGTTGTCTGATTCTTGTAGTGTTGTTAGCGTTGTCTGATTCTTGTAGTGTTGTTAGCATTGTCTGATTCTTGTAGTGTTGTTAGTGTTGTCTGATTCTTGTAGTGTTGTCTGATTTTTGTAGTGTTGTCTGATTCTTGTAGTGTTGTTAGCGTTGTCTGATTCTTGTAGTGTTGTCTGATTCTTGTAGTGTTGTCTGATTCTTGTAGTGTTGTCTGATTCTTGTAGCGTTGTCTGATTCTTGTAGTGTTGTTAGCGTTGTCTGATTCTTGTAGTGTTGTTAGCGTTGTCTGATTCTTGTAGCGTTGTCTGATTCTTGTAGCGTTGTCTGATTCTTGTAGTGTTGTTAGCGTTGTCTGATTCTTGTAGTGTTGTTAGCGTTGTCTGATTCTTGTAGCGTTGTCTGATTCTTGTAGCGTTGTCTGATTCTTGTAGTGTTGTTAGTGTTGTCTGATTCTTGTAGTGTTGTCTGATTCTTGTAGTGTTGTCTGATTCTTGTAGCGTTGTCTGATTCTTGTAGTGTTGTTAGCGTTGTCTGATTCTTGTAGTGTTGTTAGCATTGTATGATTCTTGTAGTGTTGTCTGATTCTTGTAGCGTTGTCTGATTCTTGTAGTGTTGTTAGTGTTGTCTGATTCTTGTAGTGTTGTCTGATTTTTGTAGTGTTGTTAGCGTTGTCTGATTCTTGTAGTGTTGTTAGCGTTGTCTGATTCTTGTAGTGTTGTCTGATTCTTGTAGTGTTGTTAGCGTTGTCTGATTCTTGTAGTGTTGTCTGATTCTTGTAGTGTTGTTAGTGTTGTCTGATTCTTGTAGTGTTGTTAGCGTTGTCTGATTTTTGTAGTGTTGTTAGCGTTGTCTGATTTTTGTAGTGTTGTTAGCATTGTCTGATTTTTGTAGTGTTGTTAGTGTTGTCTGATTCTTGTAGTGTTGTCTGATTTTTGTAGTGTTGTTAGCGTTGTCTGATTTTTGTAGTGTTGTTAGCGTTGTCTGATTCTTGTTAGTGTTGTCTGATTTTTGAAGTGTTGTCTGATTCTTGTAGTGTTGTCTGATTCTTGTAGTGTTGTTAGCGTTGTCTGATTCTTGTAGTGTTGTCTGATTTTTGTAGTGTTGTTAGCGTTGTCTGATTCTTGTAGTGTTGTTAGCGTTGTCTGATTCTTGTAGTGTTGTCTGATTCTTGTAGTGTTGTTAGTGTTGTCTGATTCTTGTAGTGTTGTCTGATTTTTGTAGTGTTGTTAGCGTTGTCTGATTCTTGTAGTGTTGTTAGCGTTGTCTGATTCTTGTAGCGTTGTCTGATTCTTGTAGCGTTGTCTGATTCTTGTAGTGTTGTTAGCGTTGTCTGATTCTTGTAGTGTTGTTAGCGTTGTCTGATTCTTGTAGCGTTGTCTGATTCTTGTAGCGTTGTCTGATTCTTGTAGTGTTGTTAGTGTTGTCTGATTCTTGTAGTGTTGTCTGATTCTTGTAGTGTTGTCTGATTCTTGTAGCGTTGTCTGATTCTTGTAGTGTTTTAGCGTTGTCTGATTCTTGTAGTGTTGTTAGCATTGTATGATTCTTGTAGTGTTGTCTGATTCTTGTAGCGTTGTCTGATTCTTGTAGTGTTGTTAGTGTTGTCTGATTCTTGTAGTGTTGTCTGATTTTTGTAGTGTTGTTAGCGTTGTCTGATTCTTGTAGTGTTGTTAGCGTTGTCTGATTCTTGTAGTGTTGTCTGATTCTTGTAGTGTTAGCGTTGTCTGATTCTTGTAGTGTTGTCTGATTCTTGTAGTGTTGTTAGTGTTGTCTGATTCTTGTAGTGTTGTTAGCGTTGTCTGATTTTTGTAGTGTTGTTAGCATTGTCTGATTTTTGTAGTGTTGTTAGTGTTGTCTGATTCTTGTAGTGTTGTCTGATTTTGTAGTGTTGTTAGCGTTGTCTGATTTTTGTAGTGTTGTTAGCGTTGTCTGATTCTTGTTAGTGTTGTCTGATTTTTGAAGTGTTGTCTGATTCTTGTAGTGTTGTCTGATTCTTGTAGTGTTGTTAGCGTTGTCTGATTCTTGTAGTGTTGTCTGATTCTTGTAGTGTTGTTAGCGTTGTCTGATTCTTGTAGTGTTGTTAGCGTTGTCTGATTCTTGTAGTGTTGTCTGATTCTTGTAGTGTTGTTAGTGTTGTCTGATTCTTGTAGTGTTGTCTGATTTTTGTAGTGTTGTTAGCGTTGTCTGATTTTTGTAGTGTTGTTAGCGTTGTCTGATTCTTGTAGTGTTGTCTGATTCTTGTAGTGTTGTTAGTGTTGTCTGATTCTTGTTAGTGTTGTCTGATTTTGAAGTGTTGTCTGATTCTTGTAGTGTTGTCTGATTCTTGTAGTGTTGTTAGTGTTGTCTGATTCTTGTAGTGTTGTCTGATTCTTGTAGTGTTGTTAGCGTTGTCTGATTCTTGTAGTGTTGTCTGATTTTTGTAGTGTTGTTAGCGTTGTCTGATTTTTGTAGTGTTGTTAGCGTTGTCTGATTCTTGTTAGTGTTGTCTGATTTTTGAAGTGTTGTCTGATTCTTGTAGTGTTGTCTGATTCTTGTAGTGTTGTTAGCGTTGTCTGATTCTTGTAGTGTTGTCTGATTTTTGTAGTGTTGTTAGCGTTGTCTGATTCTTGTAGTGTTGTTAGCGTTGTCTGATTCTTGTAGTGTTGTCTGATTCTTGTAGTGTTGTTAGTGTTGTCTGATTCTTGTAGTGTTGTTAGTGTTGTCTGATTCTTGTAGTGTTGTTAGCATTGTCTGATTTTGTAGTGTTGTTAGCGTTGTCTGATTTTGTAGTGTTGTTAGCGTTGTCTGATTGAAGTGATGATGACTCTGTAGAGGAGCTACAGGCCGCAGCTCTCTCACCCAAACACAGACCGATGATCTGTTGCAGTGTGTTCACGTCTGGCTGTCTGACACACACACACACACACACACACAAGGTCAGACATGATGTCATGGTCATGGTTTGGTGTGACGGGTTAACGCTGCATCACCTGGGATACAAACACAGTGTTTCCATGGTAACCTGCTCACCATGACTCAGTTTGTGCTCAGAGTTTATTTAAAGTTCCATGAGAGATGTTTCCTCACTGTCTGTCTGTCTGATCTGTCTGTCTGTCTGACCTGTCTGTCTGTCTCACCTGTCTGTCTGCAGGTGGCGGGTAGGAAAGGTTTCCCTCATGTGATCTACGCCCGTCTGTGGCGTTGGCCTGATCTCCATAAGAACGAGCTGAAACACGTGAAGTTTTGTCAGTTTGCCTTCGACTTGAAGTACGACAGCGTGTGCGTGAACCCCTACCACTACGAGAGGGTGGCGTCTCCCGCCACCACAGGTAAACACACACACTCTGCCAACAACCCACGGTAACACGGCAACAGATGCATGTTTACTAACAATAACCTTTTTATTTATGGTGCATATTCAGAGTCATGTGTAGTCTGACGCCGGTTTCAAACAACAATGCACATTTTAAATTCCGATCACGTTAATCACGCGAGTTTGACCGCTAGACGTCTCGCTGTGTTCACACACAACCCGCCCTTACTGACACAGAATCAGAAACACTTTATGGATCCCCGAGGGGATCAGAGTTGCACACTTGAAATAATAAAAAAATAATAATAAAAAAAAAAAAAATAAATATTATATATATATAAAGACAAATATAAAGGAGTGTGGGTCTGTACAATATTTACATTATTAAAGAATCGTTATTGTGAACCAAAAAGGACCAGTGGATAAATAGCAGCAGAGAATATTGCACATTAATTATTGAACAGATGATATTGCACAAAAACAGATAATAATGTCTACTAACTTAACTAAACTTAAGTATCTTAAGTGTTGAGTCTGTTAGTTTCCGCTACCCTCAGCCTGCTGCCCCAGCATGCAACAGCAAACAGGACAGCACTGGCCACCACAGACTCATAAAACATCCTCAGCATCGTCCTGCAGATGTTGAAGGACCTCAGCCTCCTCAGAGACGGCTTTGGCCCTTCCTGTAGAGGCCCTCAGTGTTCTTGGTCCAGTCTAGTTTATTGTCCATGTGCACTCCCAGGTATTTGTAATCCTCCACAATATCCCACAGGGACCCCCTGGATGAAAACAGGGGTCCCTGGTGCCTTCGCTCTCCTCAAAAACATGATGCTGATTTGTTGTTTGCACTCTTAGTACTTTTACTAAGTATTAGTACTTTGTCCACCACTGAGGTGAACTGATCGCAGACACGTGGAAACAATCAGAACAGTTTTCAGTTTATTTCCTGCTGAAGCAGAAATGCAGCCGAGCTGCAGCAGCAGTCTGAATAAACAAACTACGTCTTTAATATTTAATTATATACAGTAATACTCTGGTGTTGGAGTAGATGGTGTCATATTACATGTAGTAATCACTTCAGGCAGTACTGCAGTTTAAGTACAGGCTGATCTGCTTTTAAACTGCAGAGTTTTCTAATTTTATTTACTTAATTTGTTTATTATTTATTTATTTACTTCTGATGTATAATTGACTTTATGAAAAGCAGCATCACAGGCAGCAACAGACGCCGTCGGAATCGACTCTCGGAACTTTTCTGTATTGATCTGTAAACAGGATCAGTACAGTCTCACCTGTTGTCCCCTCTGGTCCTGGTCCCTGTCTTCCTTCAGGTCCTCAGTCTCTGATAAAGGAGGAGTTCATACAGGACTGTCTGCAGATCGACCTGCCCCCCCACGCTGAACCCTACAACCAGCCCCGCCCTGTCAGCACGTATCCCAGCATGCTCCTCTCTCCTCCAGGTCAGACTGTCAGTCAGGTGCATCACTTCATATTTAAATCGTTTTGTGTCTTGACGTCGTGCCGTCTCTCCCGCAGGCAGCAGCTCCATGGCGGCGGCCGCTCTGGCAGCTGGCGGCGTTGGCTGCAGGAGGAGCGGTGGTGAGGGCGGCGGCCTCCTTCAGATCGCCCTGCCTCAGAACCACGGGGGCCGCGCCTCCCCGCCTCACCCTAACCCCTCTCACACGCCCCGGCCTCCTCACCCGCCCACCCCGACCTCCCCACATCAACAGAGCCCCGAGTACAGCAGCCCCCCCAAAACTGGTACAGAACCTGTACTGCTACACACACCTGAGTACTGAAGTACTCCTAAATAAACTGTGGGCGTGTTTGTATTACGGCTGTGTTGCGGGGTCAGGATAACAGCAATAATACTATACTATACTATAATACTAGTAATTTCTTTTAGAATGAGTGGTAACAGTACAAGTTGTAGTAGAAGTAACAGAACCAGTACAGCTGAAGTCGTAGAAGTAGCAGTAGTATTAGCAGTAGTAGAAGGAATAGAGGCTGTAGCAGTAGTAACAGCATTCGTAATAGTAGAACAGTTTGGAATAGTAACAGTAGTAGTAGCAGTACAAGTACTACTAGGTAGTAGCAGTAATACAAGCAGTAGTAGTAATGGTAGAACTAGTAATACAGCAGTCATAGCAGCAGTAGTAGCAGCATCAGTATTAGCAGAAGTAGTACCACAGTACTACATAGATACTGATGTGATGTGAGACAGAGACTGACCTGTTTCCTGTGTCTCTGCAGCCACCTGGCCAGGTAACAGCCCCGCCCCTTACAGCCCTGCAGGACCTCAACAGAGTGGGCGGAGCCACCAGCAGCCTCCATTACATCATCACAACGCCCCCAACACTCACTTCTGTATGACATCATATGTTCAGATATCAAGTACTGCAGTAGAAGTATGTTTCTCTAGTACTTTGAAGTAGTACATCATACTGAGTCTAAATGTTTGTTCCTGCAGGGTCACAGCATCACAGTACTGCTCCATATCCACAACCAGTGTCCAACCACCCAGGTAACTCCTGTTGTCCCAGGTGTCCTCCCTCGCTCTGTTTCACTGTCTCACTCTGTCCCCTGGTCTCACTCTGTCCCCTGGTCTCACTCTATCCCCCCTCGCTCTGTCTCACTGTCTCACTCTGTCCCCTGGTCTCACTTTGTCCTGTTTCACTCAGTCTCCCCTCGCTCTGTTTCACTGTCTCACTCTGTCCCTGGTCTCACTGTGTCCCCTGGTCTCACTCTATCCCCCCTTCGCTCTGTCTCACTGTCTCACTCTGTCCCCTGGTCTCACTTTGTCCTGTTTCACTCAGTCTCCCCTCGCTCTGTTTCACTGTCTCACTCTGTCCCTGGTCTCACTGTGTCCCCTGGTCTCACTCTATCCCCCCTCGCTCTGTCTCACTCTGTCCCCTGGTCTCACTTTGTCCTGTCTCACTCGGTATCCCCTCGCTCTGTTTCACTGTCTCACTCTGTCCCCTGGTCTCACTGTGTCCCCTGGTCTCACTCTATCCCCCCTCGCTCTGTTTCACTGTCTCACTCTGTCCCCTGGTCTCACTGTGTCCCCTGGTCTCACTCTATCCCCCTCGCTCTGTCTCACTGTCTCACTCTGTCCCCTGGTCTCACTGTGTCCCCTGGTCTCACTCTATCCCCCCTCGCTCTGTCTCACTGTCTCACTCTGTCCCCTGGTCTCACTGTGTCCCCTGGTCTCACTCTATCCCCCCTCGCTCTGTCTCACTGTCTCACTCTGTCCCCTGGTCTCACTTTGTCCTGTTTCACTCAGTCTCCCCTCGCTCTGTTTCACTGTCTCACTCTGTCCCTGGTCTCACTGTGTCCCTGGTCTCACTCTATCCCCCCTCGCTCTGTCTCACTCTGTCCCCTAGTCTCACTTTGTCCTGTTTCACTCAGTCTCCCCTCGCTCTGTTTCACTGTCTCACTCTGTCCCTGGTCTCACTCTATCCCACCTCGCTCTGTCTCACTGTCTCACTCTGTCCCCTGGTCTCACTGTGTCCCCTGGTCTCACTCTATCCCCCCTCGCTCTGTCTCACTGTCTCACTCTGTCCCCTGGTCTCACTGTGTCCCCTGGTCTCACTCTATCCCCCCTCGCTCTGTCTCACTGTCTCACTCTGTCCCCTGGTCTCACTTTGTCCTGTTTCACTCAGTCTCCCCTCGCTCTGTTTCACTGTCTCACTCTGTCCCTGGTCTCACTGTGTCCCCTGGTCTCACTCTATCCCCCCTCGCTCTGTCTCACTCTGTCCCCTAGTCTCACTTTGTCCTGTTTCACTCAGTCTCCCCTCGCTCTGTTTCACTGTCTCACTCTGTCCCTGGTCTCACTCTATCCCACCTCGCTCTGTCTCACTGTCTCACTCTGTCCCCTGATCTCACTTTGTCCTGTTTCACTCAATCTCCCCTCGCTCTGTTTCACTGTCTCACTCTGTCCCTGGTCTCACTGTGTCCCCTGGTCTCACTCTATCCCACCTCGCTCTGTCTCACTGTCTCACTCTGTCCCCTGATCTCACTTTGTCCTGTTTCACTCAATCTCCCCTCCCTCTGTTTCACTGTCTCACTCTGTCCCTGGTCTCACTGTGTCCCCTGGTCTGACTCTATCCCCCCTCGCTCTGTCTCACTGTCTCACTCTGTCCCTGGTCTCACTGTGTCCCCTGGTCTGACTCTATCCCCCCTTCGCTCTGTCTCACTGTCTCACTCTGTCCCTGGTCTTACTCTGTCTCACTGTCTCACTCTGTCCCCTAGTCTCACTTTGTCCTGTCTCACTCGGTCTCCCCTTGCTCTGTCTCACTGTCTCACTCTGTCCCTGGTCTCACTCTGTCCATGGTCTCACTCCGTCCTCTGGTCTCACTTTGTCCTGTTTCACTCGGTCTCCCCTCGCTCTGTTTCACTGTCTCACTTTGTCCCTGGTCTCACTGTGTCCCCTGGTCTCACTCTATCCCCCCTCGCTCTGTCTCACTGTCTCACTCTGTCCCCTAGTCTCACTTTGTCCTGTTTCACTCAGTCTCCCCTCGCTCTGTTTCACTGTCTCACTCTGTCCCTGGTCTCACTCTATCCCACCTCGCTCTGTCTCACTGTCTCACTCTGTCCCCAGGTCTCACTTTGTCCTGTTTCACTCGGTCCCCCCTCGCTCTGTCTCACTGTCTCACTCTGTCCCTGGTCTCACTCTGTCCATGGTCTCACTCCGTCCTCTGGTCTCACTCCGTCCTCTGGTCTCACTTTGTCCTGTCTCACTCGGTCTCCCCTTGCTCCGTCTCACTGTCTCACTCTGTCCATGGTCTCATTCTGTCCCCTGGTCACACTTTTTCCTGTCTCACTCTGTACCCAGTCTCATGCTGTCCATGGTCACACTTTTTCCTGTCTCACTCTGTCCCTGGTCTCACTCTATCCCACCTCGCTCTGTCTCACTGTCTCACTCTGTCCCCTGATCTCACTTTGTCCTGTTTCACTCAATCTCCCCTCGCTCTGTTTCACTGTCTCACTCTGTCCCTGGTCTCACTGTGTCCCCTGGTCTCACTCTATCCCACCTCGCTCTGTCTCACTGTCTCACTCTGTCCCCTGATCTCACTTTGTCCTGTTTCACTCAATCTCCCCTCGCTCTGTTTCACTGTCTCACTCTGTCCCTGGTCTCACTGTGTCCCCTGGTCTGACTCTATCCCCCCTCGCTCTGTCTCACTGTCTCACTCTGTCCCTGGTCTCACTGTGTCCCCTGGTCTGACTCTATCCCCCCTTCGCTCTGTCTCACTGTCTCACTCTGTCCCTGGTCTTACTCTGTCTCACTGTCTCACTCTGTCCCCTAGTCTCACTTTGTCCTGTCTCACTCGGTCTCCCCTTGCTCTGTCTCACTGTCTCACTCTGTCCCTGGTCTCACTCTGTCCATGGTCTCACTCCGTCCTCTGGTCTCACTTTGTCCTGTTTCACTCGGTCTCCCCTCGCTCTGTTTCACTGTCTCACTTTGTCCCTGGTCTCACTGTGTCCCCTGGTCTCACTCTATCCCCCCTCGCTCTGTCTCACTGTCTCACTCTGTCCCCTAGTCTCACTTTGTCCTGTTTCACTCAGTCTCCCCTTGCTCTGTTTCACTGTCTCACTCTGTCCCTGGTCTCACTCTATCCCACCTCGCTCTGTCTCACTGTCTCACTCTGTCCCCAGGTCTCACTTTGTCCTGTTTCACTCGGTCCCCCCTCGCTCTGTCTCACTGTCTCACTCTGTCCCTGGTCTCACTCTGTCCATGGTCTCACTCCGTCCTCTGGTCTCACTCCGTCCTCTGGTCTCACTTTGTCCTGTCTCACTCGGTCTCCCCTTGCTCCGTCTCACTGTCTCACTCTGTCCATGGTCTCATTCTGTCCCCTGGTCACACTTTTTCCTGTCTCACTCTGTACCCAGTCTCATGCTGTCCATGGTCTCACTCTGTCCCCAGTCTCACTCTGTCCATGGTCTCACTCTGTCTCCTGGTCTCACTTTGTACTGTCTCACTCGGTCTCCCCTTGCTCTGTCTCACTGTCTCACTCTGTCCATGGTCTCACTCTGTCCCCTGGTCTCACTTTGTCCTGTCTCACTCTGTCCCCAGTCTCATGCTATCCATGGTCTCACTCTGTCCCCTGGTCTCACTTTGTCCTGTCTCTCTCGGTTACCCCTTGCTCTGTTTCACTGTCTCACTCTGTCCCTGGTCTCACTGTGTCCCCTGGTCTCACTCTATCCCCCCTCGCTCTGTCTCACTGTCTCACTCTGTCCCCTGGTCTCACTTTGTCCTGTCTCACTCGGTCTCCCCTCGCTCTGTTTCACTGTCTCACTCTGTCCCCTGGTCTCACTTTGTCCTGTCTCACTCGGTCTCCCCTCGCTCTGTTTCACTGTCTCACTCTGTCCCTGGTCTCACTGTGTCCCCTGGTCTCACTCTATCCCCCCTCGCTCTGTCTCACTCTGTCCCCTGGTCTCACTTTGTCCTGTTTCACTCGGTCCCCCCTTGCTCTGTCCCTGGTCTCACTGTGTCCCCTGGTCTCACTCTATCCCCCCTCGCTCTGTCTCACTGTCTCACTCTGTCCATGGTCTCACTCTGTCCTGTTTCACTCTATCCCCCCTCGCTCTGTCTCACTCACCCTGTCCCCTGGTCTCACCCTGTCCTCTGTACCTCAGGTCCAGAGTTCTGGTGCTCCATCTCCTACTTTGAGTTGGACGTTCAGGTGGGGGAGATGTTTAAGGTCCAGTCCAGTTGTCCTCTGGTGACAGTGGATGGTTATGTGGATCCTTCAGGAGGAGACCGTTTCTGTTTGGGACAGCTGAGTAACGTCCACCGTACCGCCACAAGCCACCGTGCCAGGTGACCCGTCTGACCCGTAACAGTCACTGGTGGCAGCTGTACTCACGTATACCTACTGACTTTGGTTCTTCTTCTGCGTGTTCTTGTCCTGCAGGCTCCACATCGGTCGGGGGATTCAGCTGGAGTGTCGGGGGGAGGGGGATGTCTGGATGCGTTGCCTTAGTGACCACTCCGTGTTCGTCCAGAGTCTCTATCTGGACCGTGAGGCAGGCCGAGCCCCAGGAGATGGCGTCCACAAGATCTACCCAGGAGCTTATATCAAGGTGAGACGAAACGCAGCCGTGCGTCTCTGTCGATCATGTACAGAACCGTCTGAGGTCACAGACACTGGTCGGGGGGGATAGAACCGATCCAGGGACCATTTTGAGTACCAGGACCATATTATGGCTCCTGTTAGCGGCTCCCGTTAGCAACTCTGTTAGCAGCTGCAGTTAGCAACTCTGTTAGCAGCCGCTATTAGTGGCTCCTGTTAGCAAATCTGTTAGTAGCCACTCTTAGCGGCTCATGTTAGCAACTCTGTTAGCAGCTCCTTTTAGCTACTGCTGTTAGCAGCTCTGTTAGAAGCTCCTGTTAGTGGCTCCTTATAGCAAATCTGTTAGTAGCCTCTCTTAGCAGCTCCTGTTAGCAGCTCCTGTTAGCAACTCTGTTAGCAGCTCCTGTTAGCAGCTCCTGTTAGCAACTCTGTTAGCAGCTCCTGTTAGCTACTCCTGTTAGCAGCTCTGTTAGAAGCTCCTGTTAGTGGCTCCTGTTAGCAAATCTGTTAGCAGCTCCTGTTAGCTACTCCTGTTAGCAGCTCTGTTAGAAGCTTCTGTTAGTGGCTCCTGTTAGCAACTCTGTTAGCAGCTGTTGTTAGTGGCTACTGTTAGCAAATCGGTTAGCAGCTTCTTTTAGCTGCTCCTGTTAGCTACTCATGTTAGCAGCTCTGTTAGAAGCTCCTGTTAGCAGCTCTGTTAGAAACTCCTCTTAGCTGCTCCTGTTAGCAACTCTGTTAGCAGCCACTGTTAGTGGCTCCTGTTAGCAAATCTGTTAGTAGCCACTCTTAGTGGCTCCTGTTAGCAGCTCTGTTAGCTACTCCTGTTAGCTGCTCCTGTTAACAGCTCCAAACTGAAATTCAAAATGTGTTTCATGTCTGTGTTCAGATCAGAAGTGTTAAAGTTTGTTAATCAGCTGCAGCTGCTGACAGACGACAACATCTGAATGCACCTGTCTGCATGTTCCCTCCACCCCCTCACCTGTCGGCCTCTCTCTCCAGGTGTTTGATCTGAGGCAGTGTCACAGGCAGATGCAGCAGCAGGCGGCAGCAGCTCAGGCAGCAGCAGTGACTCAGGCAGCGGCGGTCGTCGGTGCGATTCCCGGGCCGAACAGCGTGGGGGGGATCGCTCCTGCCGTCAGTGAGTATCACCTGTCTCTCTCTCTCTGGGCTGCAGCAGGTAACATCAGCAGTGACACCTGAGTGTAATCTGTCACAATCAGTCACACATTCAGAGAGCACAGCGCCACCTGCTGGATGCACCTGAGACCCCCCACATTTAAAGACATCTGGAGACGGCGGTTATGAGAATAAAATCTTGAAATATTTTAAGAGGAAGAAGGGTTAATATTATGTGATGTACACACACTTCGTAACTGCATCTGCCGACCACTGCAATAAATAATCGACTATTCGGATTATGAAACACGTCTTATTCAGCTATCAGCTTTTAAATTCAGCAGCAGTAAAGACAATAAAATGAATTTGTCGTGTCACGGACCAAACAGGTAAATACAGTAAGAAATAACTCAGCTGACCTCATTTAACTAGTGACAGAGCAGCTTACGGCCGGTGCTGCCGAGACAAACTGACACTACATTTTATACAAAGAAAGTCAGAACTTCACATGTTACATCTGCTGAATTTACAAGAGGGGACAACCAATAAGGAATTTGTGGTCGACAGCGTTTCACAGAGTTTATATTGTCCTCTAACTCAACAACTCACTAAACACAGTGATTCTTAAAGGGAGTCTGGTGCGAATTAGCTGCCAATTCAAATTACTGCAGGTTTGGAGGACAGAGATCTGATGAACAGGATTGTTGCGTATAATAATTATTTGCTCCTCTCAGCACCATTAACAACAAAATGTATAAAAAACATTGCAGCTCAAAACGTGAAGCAACACTGCTTTAAACATTAAGCTAGCTTGCGTGCTAACTACTGCGTGATCCTGCATCATGGGTGCTTTACAGTGTGGAGGAGACGCTTTCAGAAAGACACCTGTGAGTTGTTGTCGTGAATCCGACAGGTGAGTGACGTTGTGACTTCCTGTCTCCCTCCAGGCGTGTGCTCGACGGCAGGTCTGGGCGTGGACGACCTGCGCAGGTTGTGTATCGTGCGTCTGAGCTTCGTTAAAGGTTGGGGGTGTGATTACCCGCGGCAGAGCATCAAGGACACCCCCTGCTGGCTGGAGGTTCACCTGCACCGAGCGCTGCAGCTGCTGGACCAGGTGCTGCATACGCTGCCGCCACGAGAACACACGCTTTGACATGCCGCCACAGGTGTGTGTGTGTGCGTGTTTTCACTGTGGGAGTGTTTAGCTCACAGGACGGCCAATCACAGCAGAGGATTCGTCCACAGCTGAAGAGGGAGGAGAGAAGTTGGAACACGTTGACTGACAATATTCACAGGCTCCGCCCACCCCATCCTCCTCCACACTGCTCATTGGTCGCTTCAGAAAGGCTTCAGACAATCAGCCAACCAACACATGCCTCTTGTCGGTCAGTGAGTTTCCATGGATACCAGCATCATATTAAAGGGTCAGTTCACACAAACCGCCGCCTCCTTCAGCGGCGTCTCCTTCCTGTCTGACGTTTTTAAAGATATTCATTGATTAAACTGGATGTTCCGTCTTTATCAGGCAGAAGCTGGTGAATTAAATGTTGTTTCACATAACCCCCCCCCCCCCCCCCCCCAAAACAAGTGCAGCTGCTTCAGGTTTTTAACACATATGCGGTGGCTGTGGCTCAGGAGGTAGAGCGGGCAGTTCCGTTAATCGTAAGGTTGGCGGTTCTGTCAGTGTATGAATGTGTGTTTGAGCACTTAGGCTCAGTGAATAAATATATATGTAGAAATGTGTGTGAATGGTGAATACAGATGTAGTGTAAAAGCGCTTTGAGTGGTCGAAAAGACTAGAACCCCCAGCCCCCCCCCCCAAGTTAATATTATAAATATGTCAGTGTTAATTATTGTTAGTAGTAATTATAAAATTCATAATAAATGAAAGCTATATTTATCATTTACTGTTGCTTTATAGATGTACTTTGGGTAGGTGGCAATGGGGGGGGGCATGAAAGATTTGTGAGCTGGGCGAAGCCCCCAGTGTTTCAAGAGCCTGGAAACGCCCCTGGGGACCAAAACCAGACTTTCACCCTGGAGACTGCTGTTTGTTTCCTGTGTGAAACAAAAACTCAACATCTGTTCCTCTCAGTGATGTTACTTATGTAACCTAAGTTCTAACTTATGTAAGTTACATAAGTAACGTAGATATTTTCACCATGATCTGTTGCTGAACCATCAAGAACTGGTAACATTTTATTTTGAAAGTCTAACCGGATGTTGAATAGCCCTACATACACTCCTCCCAGCTCCTCTCTTCTCTCTGTTCGGATTATAATGAGGACGCCGACCCTGGAGCAGTGAGAGACCGTGGATGGACGTTGTCTTGGTCCTCAGTCCATTCTTAATGTCTCAGCTTCAACAACAAGCGCTCACAGTTCCAGTGGCCGGTTTGATTTGATGTGATTTTACTGGACAGGAACACAAATAAATGCAGAAAAAGATGCCGTCACAGTGACAATATACATTTCTCTGAACTGTCGTGGATAACACACGAAAGTTACAAACTTATTTCCATTGTGGACCTGGTTAGTTTTTTTTAAACTCAAAAAGGTTCTGCCTCTGGGTATAAAATGACCCGGGTCTCCTGCAAAGCTTCCTGTGGCCCCGCAGGAGCGAACGCATCAGAGACTTTCCAGATGTTGTCAAAGCGAATCGATCAAAATCAAGCTTCTGAATTCTGAAACGAGTCGGGGGGGTTGAGACGCTGAAAAATATTTATCTCTCTGCCGTAAGTCAGTGGGAGGAGTCTCTGTGGGGCCGCTGTGCAGCACACGACCCGGAAGTTGTAATTCCACAGATTGCGGTGCACTTCCTGCGGGCTCGTTTGCACCACCCCAACTTCCTGTCTCTCCACACATCGAGTGAAACAAGTCGGTGATTTTAACAGTGGGTGAATTATTCAGTCAGTTAGGGACCTTTGGAGCCCGGGGCCCATTTCAGCTGAATGGGTCACCGGGCCGGTTCAGTGTCTGCCCCGGGACCAGTTCGGTGCAGACACTGAACCGGTTTAGTATCACTGGTTCACACAGATGAGTTGGTGCCACATTAACTGTGTGTGTTTGTGCTGTTTGACCCGTGGAGTTCCTCAGGGGCCAGTTCTGGGCCCCCTCTTATTTTCCCTTTAGGACAGTCTGTCAGGTATTTATAAAACTGTTCTGGATCAGTACCTGCTGTGTCTGCGGTTTGGGTGAACTGACCCTTTAACATCCGGAAACGACCAGCCGTCACATTTCCCGCTTCAACAGGATGCTGAAAGTCTATTGATTATTTATTGTTATTATCTACCAAAGATCCTGCTCTGGATGACATCGTTTACTGTTTACTTTGTGATTTGGATTATTTATTCTGTCATCAGTTTTTTCTCTCAGCTTTTTGTTTTTAATGCTTTTATACTGAAAGGGTCTATAACTGTAACGTCTGCTGTTTATTAAAAATGAATCTTTCAGCCGTGTCTCTGTTTTCCTTTTGGTTCCTGAAGCTCCATCAGCAGCTCAGTCAACTCAAATATCGTTTTTATTTACTCTCTGAATTTCAAGTTTTTCCTCAGAATCTTAATTTTATTTTCTGAATTTGTACTTTGACTTTATTCTCTTTACTTCCTCTTAACTTTATTATTTTTCTCAAAAAATATGAATTGTCTTGTTCTTTTCACTACTAGAATTGAAGTCATTATCTTTAAACATAAATAAAAGAACAAGTTGAATGTTTTCCTGTTTGATGATGTCTGTGTCTGGCTGTGGCTATGGAGGTAGAGCGGGTTAGCTGTTCATGAAGATCGGCGGTTCAATTCCTGGCTCCCCCTGGGTGTCGAAGTGTCCTTGGGCAAGATACTGAGCCATGAATTGCCCCTGGCGGCTGTTCCGCCAGAGTATGAATGAATGTTAGATGTAGTGTAAAAGTGCTTTGAGTGGTCGAAAACACTAGAAATGCTATATGGATTATATTTACATACATTAAATATGAATGAGGGATAAATAAAGTTATTATTATTAATTAAGTGAATATCAACAACCTGAGTGCAAAAATAATGATCCGTTTGTTTAAATAAAAGGTGCACATAGAATCAGAATCACTTTTGTTGGCAGGTCTGTGTTCATTTAACTCTGTATACAAACTATATCTATATCTATATGTATATATGTATAGATATAGATATAGTTTGTGTTTGTTTGTGTATATATACAAAACCAAGGAAATTTGTAGACAGTGAAACATTAGTGTGATGGAGCAGGATGCAGGAATAAATATTTTTGTGCAGATATTTTTATATACATGCGATAAACAGCAGGTAGGTGTGTTTTAAATGATGTAAATAGTTTACAGCTGAAGCAGGAGTAAAAGATAATATATACATGTGTGTACAATACTTGTTGTTTTGTGTGTTTTATTAATGAAAAACTTGAAGGTATCAGTGAAATATGGCGCCAATTAAGACAAAGAGTGGAAGTATGTAAAGTTTAAATGTTTCATCTTCGCCTTCTGATTGGTTACAAGGAAGTACCGCCTTTGTAATTCTAACCAATCAAAGGGAAGAGTCTTGCATAATAAGATGCCGGGGCAGGAACTCGGTGAATGGCGTATCAGCGGACCAATAGGAGAGCAGAATCTGAACATACATGAATATTCAGAACGGCGGGGGCGTGGTCTCCAGCGGAGGTCGGGCGCGAGCGAACATGGAGGTTTAGTTATCCGCTGGTATCTGCTGGAGAAGGACGAGCAGCGAACCGTGTTTTATTTTCAGTTTTCCTTTGTTGTACTTTGTTTCTCTGCCCTCTGTTCGGGCCTCAGCATGGACATGAAGAAGAGGATCAGCCTGGAGCTGAGGAACAGAAAACCCGCTGAGGTGTGTAACTACAACACACTTTAATTTATTTATTTCCAGGAGGAGAGACGGGTGAAGGAGGATGGAGGCTCGAGCGACGTGACGGTGCTGAAAACATTCAGGTCGAGGACTCCGCTGAACCTGTTCAATTATCTCTTCCGACATTTTGACCCAGAAAACAACTTCCCGCAGCTCCATCATGGAGGAAAGTCCTCCGCACGTTCCCGCCGCGGACAGGCTGCCTCTCGCGCCCTGACTTCTCGCCCGCTCGCGGGGACTCCCCGGAGCTCCGCGCGAGCGTCCTGCAGCTAGCACACGGGCTAAGAGGCTAACCTGGCGAGCGCCCAGCCCTCTCAACAGCCCGCTGGCCGGGGTTAGTTAGCCGGGGCTCGGCGCCGGGACTCGGTAGTAAACGGTAAATACACCTGCGCGTGTTAGTCTGGCTTCTGTTTGTTTAAACCCGCCTGGTTCCGCGCGCGGCCGAGCAGCTACCATTTTAACCTTCGCTGTTAAAGAGTTGGTTATCCACGATGCTCGTAATCTGATGGCGCGTCAAGCCAGACTCCATTCTTAAATCTCCAACTTAGACATTTACTGGGTCACAAGCCAGATTTATTCTCTGCCCGAGCACGAGTTCGAACATTTTACAGTTGTTCAGGTGCTGGCGGACATTTCGGCCCACACTTAAACCAACAACAGTCCTTCATTTAGAGTAAACTCCGTGCTGCTCCCGCCCCCTCTGCTGTGTTGTGCTGCCGTTATTAACGGTGGTTCGGATCGTGACGCTGCTGCACGCGACGGTTCTGAAATCACATTGAATCACCTGAAGAAATACGAGATGCAACGTTACAGCCGGTCTGACGGTTTGTTTGAAGGGACGATTCAATCCTCAGATGATCCAGTTTGGTTGACGAAGCGATGTCAACATTACTGTAATAATTACCCGGGAAGGCTCGCGGTGTCCTCACCGGCAGGTGTTCACCTGTTGGTACAGAAAGAACATGTTCAGTAAATACTTTGTACAGAAGTTCAGTGGTTTTTTAACCAGACTTGGTGTCGTGTGGTTTTCTAACCGTCTCTGGTTCCAGTCCAGGTTTGTCAGGTGTTGCAGTGCTTCCTGTAGACCTGGTCTGATGAGGTCTTGATGCACAATTTAAGTCACAGTAAAGATTTGTAAACCATCAAACCTTTTGTGAGGCTGGAAGCACCAGTTCCCTGATTAATTTGCTGTTAATGTTGCAGCTCTGACAGTGAAGTTTCTCACTTTCAGGACTTCAGGGTCACAAACCAACCTGCAGCTGACTGATGTGTTAATCACTAATCTACTGAACGTGAACATTTCCCATCAGATGAGACTCTTTACAGCGTGAAGACAAACCTTTCTCCCCCTCTGACGGACCAAACACACCTTGAGTTTCTTGCCACTGATCAGCTGTATGTCCTTACACATGTATCAGCTGATTGATCGCTCAGGCTCATTACCTGAAGCAGGTTTAAACTGTGAACTCAACACCCTGACTGAAGCTGCCCTGCTGGGTGAGGGGGTCACATGGTCTCTTGTTGTTGCTGCTGTGGTCACATGGTCTCTTGTCGTCGTGGTCAGGTGGTGGCACTGGTGGTGGATAACTGTCGCTCCAGTGACGGGGAGGTCGAAAGCCTGACGGATGAGTACACGGGGCTGGAGATCCTCAGCATGGTGAACGTCGGCCTCGCCTCGCTCTCCAAACTGCCCTCGCTGCCCAAACTACGCAAGGTCAGTCCCACACTTGCTGTTTCCCACAATGCAACACGGTTTAATAAAGGTTTTTACTGTTCACTGCTTCCTCTGGTTTTTCACACGTTGTGGTTTACAGATGAAACGTTAAACGGTTAAAGTGACCAAAAAGATCAGAGTTGGATGTTAGAATGTGCTGAAATGATCAAAACACACATTTCACCAAGTTTATATTGAAAAGCACAAATAAAAAGAACTTTTTGTTCACGCAAACATTAAAATAACAGCCGATACCTGATGAAACATGAAAACCATATCAGATGTGCATTAAAGATGTTACATCATTATATATTATTGAATAATAATTCATTTAGCTGAAGCTTTTATCCAAAGCGACTTACAATATCTATTTATGTGAGCGGTCGCACGCCTCTGGAGTGTTACATGAACACGGGACTCCAACAACAAAGGCATGTGTCTAATCCACTGCGCCATCACCACCCCAGTTGTTATACCAGTAAATGCTGTGACCTCGTGCACAATTACACCAATACAGATGAGTCTTAAGCAGAGACACCACAGTCCAAAATGATTTTCTATTTTGCTTTAATCACTTTAATTTTCAGATTTCAAGTTAATTTTTATCACCATATTTTCATTAAATATACAAAACAATCTTAAAAAGTGTGTATATAACATTCTTTGTCATGTTTTATATCAAGGCCATTAGGGCTGAAACGATTAAATCGATTCACTGGATTACTAAAAAGCACAAACTACACATTTATTACTGTCGCACATCAAGCTTACGCCGTGTGAACACGACGTGATTATGATGCCGCTGTTTGCAAAGTAAAGGAAGAGAGAAAATAGGGAAGGTGTCCAAACTATGGGATTATTTCAGTTAAAGAAAACATCTCTGTAATATATATATATATATATATATTATATATATATATACACACACACACACGCGTTTGTTGTTGTCTGCCGGCGGCAAGCAAAAGTACTTCTTAAACGATGATTCAATGTACAATCTGTAGAATACTCGATTACTAAAACATCGTTAGCTGCAGTCCATCAACCACAGATCGTGTACATTTCATCTTTTCCATGTCAGAGCTCGATATGAAATCATAAATACTGAAGTTTGTTTCCTAGAGCTCAGTGTTAGCTAGTCCATATATCACATATCTATCAGAGATGTGTTCATGTAACAGTCATTTTTATACTAAAGTGTGTGAGCTAATCTTTATTATCATCATCATTAATATTATAATATTAGACATTACATTGTTAGTGTACAGTAGAGTTGTGCTCACACTATTTGCTTTTATTTTTTTATGTGCAAATATATCTTGGCAAGTTCAAACCTACAATAAACCCGATTCTGAGCTTTTAGTTTTGGGGGATGAAGCCTTGTTATTATAATCAGAGCGATGCAGGCGGCCTCTGCGCTGGGGGTATTGCTCAATATCAGCAAGAACGCACGTCTCAAACCGTCAGCGGCGCTCGTGACGTTGCAAGTTCATTCTTCCATGAACGACTAGCAAGAACGTTGCCGTGCCTTTAGTGTGGGAGCACATGACCATGAACAGGAGGAAACTTGAGGTTTCTGCTCACAGGGATTTCTTTTAAATACTTTAACCTCATTACTTGAAGCTTGGGCCACGTTTAACATGAACATCCAACATTATAACACTGTAGATGAGTCATAAAATGTGGAAAAGCAAAATGTGTCGACTAACACGGGCACATTTACAGTTATGTAGATTAATGTGTGCTGTCCTCATAAAGAAATAAAATTAATTGGATTATATTTACAGGAAGTATCAAACATGTTACAAGTGTTTATTAAAAGTACAATAAAATGTTTAGGAAATTACTTAGAAATTATTCTTTGATTCTGGCCTCTTTATTTTGCTTTTAAAGTCACCAAATTAATGCACTTAACTTTAAAATGCAAACATTTTTCTTCAGGGGGGGCTTGAGGGTCGATGTCCACCCACCATAGTCTCTCAAAATCCTGTGCGTACCAACAGGTGTGTGCGTACCAACAGGTGTGTGCGTACCAACAGGTGTGTGCGTACCAACAGGTGTGTGCGTACCAACAGGTGTGTGCGTGTGTGTGTGTGTGTGTGTTGCAGCTGGAGCTGAGTGATAACACCATCTCAGGAGGTCTGGACACGCTGGCAGAGAAGTGTCCCAACCTGACGAACCTGAACCTGAGCGGGAACAAGATCAAGGAGCTGAGCAGCATCGAGGTTCTGGTAGGTTTGTTTACTACATCAGCTGTTTCCTCAGACGCCACCAATAAGATGGCGTCTTAATAAGCTGGTCTCTCCAGACTCTGTTCGTTTCATGGAGTACTGCATTTCATTATTTTATTTTATATTTTTTACATGAGTTTGGTTTTGGACAACATTTGTTTCAACACTCGAGCGCACACGCTGCAGGAAGTACACACTGAACTTAAATCCAGCGTATCTCTGGAACATGATGTTGGCTCACCAGCTGAGGATCAGGTGATCAGAATCTGTGAGTTTAACATCTGCAGCTGTCTGATCGGCACTCGATGTCTCAGGCCTGAGTTTTAAATGAGATAAACCAGATGTGACCCATTCACACCTGGCTTAGCGACTGAGTGGCAGTGAATGTCGTCCTCTGGTTTCACCGATTCTCTCTCGTCTGCAGCAAAACCTGAAGAACCTGAAGAGCCTGGACCTGTACAGCTGTGAAGTGTCCACGCTGGACGACTACAGGGAGGGCGTCTTCGAGCTGTTGCCTCAGCTCACCTATCTGGACGGGTACGACCAGGAAGACAACGAGGTGCCCGACTCGGAGGCCGACAACGGTGAGACTCGAGCCGCCTCCACGTGCAACCTCAGGGCTGCTCACAATTCATTTTCACAACCGACACGTTCCTGAGATGCAGCCGTGACATTAGTGACCTGTAGGGACAGAAGTCAGGGTGGGTAGAATAGAGGCGGGCAGAGCCGCCGTGACGTCCCCGGTTGGTTTCTGGTCCACCGTTCTGAACTTTCCAGTTTGGCATTTTGGCCGTCGCCATTTTTGTTTTTTAGAACCACACGTGACCATATTTGGACGAGAGGGTGGAGCTAGCTAGCTTGGTTAGCTTGCTGCATCTGTAGTTCACGTTAGCTGTGATATTAGCTGGGATGCTAATTTTAGCTAGCGACTAGGCTGAAAACAAAACGCACTCACTGAAAAATGAGCAGCCGACTCCTGATGGGCTTTTTCAGCGGCGCTGGTTAAATGTTCACAGAGCAGTGGATACGAGTCGCCTCTATCCTGATTGACAGGTCGCCAATCAGCTTGTAGCCCCGCCCTAAAGCCTCCCCTGCTTCCTGGTCTCTGTTCCTCTAAATGGGACCATAATTTACTAAATGAACATCATGCTGTGTTGAAGAAGACTTGAAACTAGCGACTGAGACCAGAAACTCATCAGGAAAGTGTTTACTGAGGGAATAAATCAGCTGACAAGTAGAAACAGTTTCTCACCGACTTCTATACAATCACACTTCTTTCTGCAGCCAGAGGAGTCGCCCCCTGCTGGCTGCTAGAGAGGACGCAGGTTTAAGTCGCCCCCTGCTGGCTGCTAGAGAGGACGCAGGTTTAAGTCGCCCCCTGCTGGCCGCTAGAGAGGACGCAGGTTTAAGTCGCCCCCTGCTGGCCGCTAGAGAGGACGCAGGTTTAAGTCGCCCCCTGCTGGTTGCTAGAGAGGACGCAGGTTTAAGTCGCCCCCTGCTGGCTGCTAGAGAGGACGCAGGTTTAAGTCGCCCCCTGCTGGTTGCTAGAGAGGACGCAGGTTTAAGTCGCCCCCTGCTGGCTGCTAGAGAGGACGCAGGTTTAAGTCGCCCCCTGCTGGCTGCTAGAGAGGACGCAGGTTTAAGTCGCCCCCTGCTGGCTGCTAGAGAGGACGCAGGTATAAGTCTCCCCCTGCTGGTTGCTGGAGAGGACGCAGGTTTAAGTCGCCCCCTGCTGGCTGCTGGAGAGGACGCAGGTTTAAGTCGCCCCCTGCTGGCTGCTAGAGAGGACGCAGGTTTAAGTCGCCCCCTGCTGGCTGCTAGAGGACGCAGGTTTAAGTCGCCCCCTGCTGGCCGCTAGAGGACGCAGGTTTAAGTCGCCCCCTGCTGGCTGCTAGAGAGGACGCAGGTTTAAGTCGCCCCCTGCTGGCTGCTAGAGGACGCAGGTTTAAGTCGCCCCCTGCTGGCCGCTAGAGGACGCAGGTTTAAGTCGCCCCCTGCTGGCTGCTAGAGAGGACGCAGGTTTAAGTCGCCCCCTGCTGGTTGCTAGAGAGGACGCAGGTTTAAGTCGCCCCCTGCTGGCTGCTAGAGAGGACGCAGGTTTAAGTCGCCCCCTGCTGGTTGCTAGAGAGGACGCAGGTTTAAGTCGCCCCCTGCTGGCTGCTAGAGAGGACGCAGGTTTAAGTCGCCCCCTGCTGGCTGCTAGAGAGGACGCAGGTATAAGTCTCCCCCTGCTGGTTGCTGGAGAGGACGCAGGTTTAAGTCGCCCCCTGCTGGCTGCTAGAGAGGACGCAGGTTTAAGTCGCCCCCTGCTGGCTGCTAGAGAGGACGCAGGTTTAAGTCGCCCCCTGCTGGCTGCTAGAGAGGACGCAGGTTTAAGTCGCCCCCTGCTGGCTGCTAGAGAGGACGCAGGTTTAAGTCGCCCCCTGCTGGCCGCTAGAGGATGCAGGTTTAAGTCGCCCCCTGCTGGCCGCTAGAGAGGACGCAGGTTAAAAGGTCCAGTGTGGAACATTCAGGAGGGTCTACAATCTAAGATCCATACCTGTGTTCTCAGCGGTGTGACATGAACCGTTCTGTTTTTATCACCTTAGAATGAGACATTTCTGTTTACAGACACCGCGAGGCCTCTTAAAGGGACGCCACTATGTTGAGCCGCCATGTTTCTACAGTAGCTGAAAACGGACAAACTGCTCTACAGAGTGCGTTTCAGAATTGCGCTGGATACATATGAAGTAGCAGCAGCAGTAGGACCAGGTGTTGACAGTTTTCAGCCTATACGTTGTTGGATTTAGAAATTAATTTGCTCTGATGATGTTAATCCAACACGTCTTTGTAGCAGCGTCCATGTTGTTCAGACTTATGAGCACATGAACACACTGAAGTCTGAAGAACGACTTCACAACTCAGTAAATGGGCCAATCAGAGGAGCACCTGAATGCACCGTGAGCCGCTGGTTGCAATTCACAACCCTCACTACTAGATGGCACTAAAACGTACACACTGAAGCTTCAGGGTACCTCCGCACGGCTTCACTTTTCAGACCTGGAGCTTCCTGCTGATCCAGAATCAGGCTCTGCTCCAATCAGAGCTCACACCTGATGCTTCATTGTAGGCGCTGCTTTCAGTTTAGTTCATGACTAAAATGTGGGACAGGGCTGTAGAGCCTGGGGGATTTCTGGCACTTTATATTACAGAGTTTGATTACTCTTTGTGAGGTCTCGATCATGATGTGTTTACACCAAAGACACTAGAGAAGAAGAAGATCACACCTGACATTTTTACCTCCTAATTAATTTAAGAGACGCTGCTCTCCGTGGGGCGTTCAGGTGCTTCAGCAGGTCGGGAAACGGCTGATATTTTCCCTGCAGCTGTAATGAAACTAAAATGACATACGTTTGTTCCAGACGATGACGACGAAGCCGGCCCACCTGGAGATGACGACGATGAGGAAGAAGAGGATGAGGAGGAAGGCTCTGAAGGCGACGAGGACGAGGTCGGCCTGTCGTACCTGATGAAGGAGGGAATCCAGGTGAGTCTACGGCAGGTGACGTCTAACATGGCGTCCACGGGTCGTATCGTTTCACCGACGTGTTTGTTCTTCGTCTCAGGATGAGGAAGATGATGGAGACTATGTTGAAGAGGAGGAGGACGAGGAGGAGGAGGAAGAGGAAGATGGAGGTTAGTGTTTTAAACTGCTGCAGGGTGAAGATCAGAAGACCGGTCCTGATATTGATCCTGTAACTGGCAGGAGCCGTTCAGGGGCTTTGGTCACGTGGTCTTCCTCGGCAGTGGTCTGATGAAGACCATGTGACCTGATGGAACGCCGCTAAAGGGACGCTGTGGTTGTTTTGTCCTCAGATGTGGACGGAGCAGCTGTTCAGGGGGAGAAGAGGAAGAGAGACGCAGAGGATGAAGGTGACGATGACGATGATGAATGATCACCTTCACACGCTGTAACACCTGACCCCCCTCCTCCCTCCCCCCCCCCCTCCCCCTCCGGTGACCTCTGACCCCGCCGGCCGGCTGCAGACTGACAGGTTCAGGATCAGAAACAGATCAGTACTGATGAACAGGAAGTGTTTGTGTCTCTGTGTTGTGATTGGACAACGGGGACAGCCAGAAAACTTTATTTACAAACAGACGTTAAACAGTACTAGAAGTACTTTTACTGAAGTACAGAGTGCAGTAATACTTACCGCAAAGATTCAGATACTTTATTCAGTAAAAACGACCTCGGATCAGCTTACGTTACCATAGTGACTGAAACACCGCCGCACGGTGATCGCAGCAGCGTTAGCAGAGCGGTCCACGCGTGATGCGTGCGGCGCGTTTAGAGGGGACAAACACGAGTCTGAGCGTCCTGCGCAGGACGTTACTTAGCAACATTAGCATTGTGGCTATGCTAGTGTCGCTAACAGTGGTTCTGTCTGAACTGCACGCTGACGTCTGAACATCTTTCTCTGATCTGAGGTCAGTTTGTTCTCGTTCGTCTGTCGGGCAGCAGTGATTGGCTGAGCAGCTCAACTTCCTCTTTCAGCAGCAGGTGGGCGGAGTCAGACAGGCGCCTGCAGGAGCGTTTGACGGCGTACAACTACACTACAGAGGAAAGTACCTCTGCAGAGTACTTTTACTTGTAACGCAGTATGTTCAGACTGCGGTGGTGTACTTTTTACTTCAGTCGGTTCTTCCTCCTCGGGGTGTTTCAGGTGTCGGATCTTTTAGTTTGATTATTGATCTGATTTTAAGGTTCAGTCCAGGTCACCTTTTCCCCCTCAGTCTCAAAGACTACAGTACCCATGATCCTCAGCAGCTGTTGCCATGGAGACTTTTTTTCTTTTTTTCTAAATTGATCCAAAATCCAGAAGTGATTTAAAAGCTCTCTGATTGGATGACTGTGAGATTTGTGTCTTTATTTATAAAGGACTGTTACTATAGCGTCAGGCCCCCCCGCCCCCCACCTGTCGGTCTGCAGCTCCTCGGCCCGGCTCGGCCCGGTCTCTCTGGGTCCTGGTCTGTGTAAATAGAAGTGGTCTCTGTAGGTTTCTGCCGTGTCGTCCTTGTCGACCCTGAATGTTCCACCTGAAGCTCCTCCTCCTCCTCTGAGTTGATTTTATTTTTTTACCCCGTGTGCCGGTCGTGTCGCTGTAACGAGTTTTTCAATAAAAACAGATAATTTTAATCAGCTGTTTCCTCTGTGTGACTTCACCCTGAATCCAAACGTTAAATTAATAATCAAGACAAATTTATTCATTTTCAGGCCAAACGGTCAAATGAAAATGTTTTAAAACGTAAAAAATAACTTATTCGTGTTATTATTTAAAGGGACAAACTGTAGTTTTCAGTCAGCAGACGTTTGTTGTTGACAGAAGTCGCCACACTGGTGACCTGGGGAGGATTTCTGTTCTGTGTCTGCGGCGGCGGCGGCCATGATGTCGCTGCTTCGCCGTGGCGTCCTTCAGCTGGTTGTTTTTCCTTCAGACTTCAGTTTCTAATCAGAGCTGCAATTAATTAAATTAGTTGTCAGCTCTTAAATCAATCGGCAACTATTTTGATAATCGATGAATCAGTTCCTGCGTCTTCATGTCAGACACCAGACTTTCTTCTCATCACGAAGAAACTTCACAAGCTGAATGTAAACATCAATAGAAGCTTTTTATGAATTAGTTTTACATGCAAATGAGGTATTTCCTCATTAAATATGTGCTGATTTGCATATCACACAAATCCATTTTCCAGCACGTTGATAAGAGTCAGATGGATTTTTTTGTGATAAAATACCAAACGGCCATTTAGAGAAGGGTTTTCAAAATATTGTATTTATTTAAAATGTATCAATATGGAGAGATTTGACATCAATTATACTAACGGATGAAATTTACTTGATCTGCAGCTGACGGACTCGAGATAAAACAGACAAATTCTAATATTAGTGCATTCTTCACGATTGTTTTGTACATGTGAAAGTGTGGAGATCTTCATGTCAGTACAAACAGCTGATCAGTTACAGGAGAAAATGATCTCAGGCCTGTTTCTCCTGAAAGAGAAACACAGTTCCTGTTTTCACCACATGGAGGCGCCGCAGGTCAACTCATGAACACAAGAGTTTCATTTGGATTTCTGTCTCTTCCTGTTTCAGTTCAGTTTTATCTGCTTATTAAATGTTTTATTTATTTTCAGCTTTTCTTTCTCAGTAAATTTAGTTTCCACCTGCAGCACAGATTAAAACTGTAACGTCTGCTGAGAGTCATCTGTCACCTCATCAGGGGTCAGAGGTCACAGCACTCGGAGTGATGTCACACCACAGGTCAGAGGTCATGTGACGTCATCGTGACCACTTTGGAACATGGAAGAAAGAAACGGAGACAAACTGAGTGTCGCTGGTTTCCTGTCCAACACGGGGAACATTGATCGACAAGTTACTGAAGGAAACTACAACAAACGGATAATAAATAAACAAAAAGGGCTGAAATGAAAATATAGTAGTAGAAAACTGAGCCATTTAAATGGTAATTAAATAAAAGTTGAGCTTCCTGGCGTGGTGCTTTGCCAACATTTATTTAGGCTACATAGGATTTATTATGATGGTAAAAGGATATAAAAGACGATTCCTCACTGGATGGATCCGACGGAGAATCATTAGTTTTATAGTTTCAGATCATTCGATGATTTCAAGCAGAAAACAGGCGTTCTGTTGTTTCTGTATTGCTGTGGAGAAACCCCAGCACTGCGTTGCTTTAAATGTTGCTGCTGCAGGGAATTGTGGGACGGCGTTACCTCCTTTCCTGTGCTAAAGGAGCTCCAGCGTTCCCTGCGCTGAAGGAGGTGAGAAAGGAAGCAGCTTTTAGAGGATTCAGCCAGCTCTGTTAGAACCTCCCTGAGGCAAAACGCCTTTTGAAACGCAGCTGAAGTGTCTCGACACGAAGTTCCAGTCCCGAAAGAGTTAAACTTCAAAGTAAATTTCGGGTTCCTGAACTGGAGTCTTCATTTTCACAGATTCAGGTCTTTGTTGGGTTAAATTGTCTTTACGTCCCGACAGCGATCAATCAAACGGCCGCATGCGTCACCTCTCTGCCGCCTCCTGCCGCAGCTTGAAGACTCAATGTGTTGGGTTTCTGTAAATATCATCTCTCTTCTGAAAAGAGACGTGAGATAACTTGTGATTTGGCGCTAATAAGTAAAATTGTCGTCAGACAGACCAGCAGAATGAAGTGATGAACACACAATAACTAAACCATAATGAGTACTTTTACTTTTGGTACTTACAGTATATTTTTTATGATAGTACTTCATACAGAGTTTACTTGTACCAGATCATTTCTACCTCGTGGTATTTGTACTTTACTTCATTTTCTGACTTCCTGTTTCTCGGTGTCGGGCTGATGAAGACCATGTTGAGAGTTCTGGAAGAAGTTTGTAAGCGGACCTTTAAACTTAACTCATTCTTCTGAAGCGCCCCCTGACGTCACAGCTGCGTCCTGGTTAGTCCAGCTGCAAGGCGTGGCCTGATGATGTCACGGTGACCTCATCACTGCTGCTCAGACTCTGGACTGACCAGAGACCGGTCCCTGTTCCAGCCTCACCTGTGTGTCTCACCTGTGGGTCTCAGGTCTCAGGTGAATGCATGTCAGTGTGAGTATTGGTGGTGGTGCAGTGGATAAGACTCATGCCTTTAGTGTGAGAGACCCGTGTTCAATCCCCAACTGTAACCCATCCACTATTGTGTCCCTGAGCGTGACACTCGCTGCTCCAGAGGCGTGCGACCTCTGACATGGATAGCAATTGTAAGTCGCATTGGATGAAAGCGTCAGCTAAATGAATAAATGTAAATGTATTCAAATAGTTTTCCTTGGATTTGTCTGGATGAGCAGAGACTCCACCTGACAAACAAATGATGATGTCACAGGTCAAACCGGCGCAAACAGATGTTAAATGTAAAGCAGATGGTTCAGTTTGCATCGTGTTTTACATGAGAAGCAAACATGACTGCTTTCACCTGAAGATATGTTCTACTGAGGCCTGCAGAGTATTTCAGGTACTACGGTGTGTGTACTTTATGTAGCTTTTAAATGACATGTAGTTATTTATTTAGCAGTATTTATCTTATACTGCTAACGTGTATTTCCTCTTGGGGATCAATATCTCTGTCTCGAATGGACCAAGCAGGAACCTCTGGGTCTGAACCTGAAGCACCTTAAACCTGCGTCCTCTCCAGCAGCCAGCAGGGGCGACTTAAACCTGCTGCGGCTGCAGAAAGAAGTGTGATTGTATAAAAGTCTGTGAGAAATTTTCTACTTGTCAGCTGATTTATTCCCTCAGTAAACTCTTTCCTGATGAGTTTCTGGTCTCAGTCGCTAGTTTTCAAGTCTTCTTCAACACAGCATGTTCATTTAGTAAATTATGGTCCCATTTAGAGGAACAGAGACCAGGAAGCAGCTCTATCCACCATAACTACAAATGGACTCCTCAACCAT
>NW_024040152.1:36152208-36169708 GCF_014851395.1 Micropterus salmoides
GTTTCTGTAAATATCATCTCTCTTCTGAAAAGAGACGGAGATAACTTGTGATTTGGCGCTAATAAGTAAAATTGTCGTCAGACAGACCAGCAGAATGAAGTGATGAACACACAATAACTAAACCATAATGAGTACTTTTACTTTTGGTACTTACAGTATATTTTTTATGATAGTACTTCATACAGAGTTTACTTGTACCAGATCATTTCTACCTCGTGGTATTTGTACTTTACTTCATTTTCTGACTTCCTGTTTCTCGGTGTCGGGCTGATGAAGACCATGTTGAGAGTTCTGGAAGAAGTTTGTAAGCGGACCTTTAAACTTAACTCATTCTTCTGAAGCGCCCCCTGACGTCACAGCTGCGTCCTGGTTAGTCCAGCTGCAAGGCGTGGCCTGATGATGTCACGGTGACCTCATCACTGCTGCTCAGACTCTGGACTGACCAGAGACCGGTCCCTGTTCCAGCCTCACCTGTGTGTCTCACCTGTGGGTCTCAGGTCTCAGGTGAATGCATGTCAGTGTGAGTATTGGTGGTGCAGTGGATAAGACTCATGCCTTTAGTGTGAGAGACCCGTGTTCAATCCCCAACTGTAACCCATCCACTATTGTGTCCCTGAGCGTGACACTCGCTGCTCCAGAGGCGTGCGACCTCTGACATGGATAGCAATTGTAAGTCGCATTGGATGAAAGCGTCAGCTAAATGAATAAATGTAAATGTATTCAAATAGTTTTCCTTGGATTTGTCTGGATGAGCAGAGACTCCACCTGACAAACAAATGATGTCACAGGTCAAACCGGCGCAAACAGATGTTAAATGTAAAGCAGATGGTTCAGTTTGCATCGTGTTTTACATGAGAAGCAAACATGACTGCTTTCACCTGAAGATATGTTCTACTGAGGCCTGCAGAGTATTTCAGGTACTACGGTGTGTGTACTTTATTAGCTTTTAAATGACATGTAGTTATTTTATTCAGTATTTATCTTATACTGCTAACGTGTATTTCCTCTCTGGGGATCAATATCTCTGTCTCGAATGGACCAAGCAGGAACCTCTGGGTCTGAACCTGAAGCACCTTAAACCTGCGTCCTCTCCAGCAGCCAGCAGGGGGCGACTTAAACCTGCTGCGGCTGCAGAAAGAAGTGTGATTGTATAAAAGTCTGTGAGAAAATGTTTCTACTTGTCAGCTGATTTATTCCCTCAGTAAACTCTTTCCTGATGAGTTTCTGGTCTCAGTCGCTAGTTTCAAGTCTTCTTCAACACAGCATGATGTTCATTTAGTAAATTATGGTCCCATTTAGAGGAACAGACCAGGAAGCAGCTCTATCCACCATAACTACAAATGGACTCCTCAACCATCACTCCACCAAGTTGGTGAGAAACTTGGGTGTCATGAGTGCGTCTGGTTTTTGAGCAGCCCAAAAGGACTCATGTCCCTCCATTACTCAGTGACCTCCACTGGCTCCCCGTGGCCTCCAGAATGAAATTCAAGTCACTAATGCTGCATACAGAGTAACTACTGGGTCTGCACCATCTACCTAAACTCCATAATACAAACACTTACGTTCCTTCTTGGCCGCTACGCTCCTCCAGCGAACGCCGCCTGGCTCTGCCATCCCTTCACACAAAGCAATCCCAGTCCCTGTTCTCATCTGTGACACCACGATGGTGGAACGAGCTACCGCACGCCATCAGAGGGGGGGCGTCCCTCTCTAACTTCAAGAAGCTCTTGAAAACACTTTCCAAATGAGTCGGCTGCTCATTTTTCACTGAGTGCGTTTTGTTTTCAGCCTGTTTGTCACTAACTAAAATTAATTTAATTAATTAAGCTAATATCACAACTAACGTGAACTACAGATGCACCTTGCTAACCAAGCTAGCTAGCTCCACCCTCTTGTCCAAATATGGTCACATCCGGTTCCAAAACAAACGAGATGGCGACGGCCAAAATGCCACACTGGAGGCTACAGATCGCTGGTCCACAAACCAACGGCGGCTCCGCCCACTTATTTTATAACACCTGTATTTTGGTAACTACAAAGTTTTAATGCTAATGAATCAACATTTAGTTTTTATTTATATGTTGTTGTTACGGGAGTGAAACTGGTTTCATAAACCTGTTAACCAGCTTCACTAACGAGCTGCTGCTGAGAAGCCCAGGTGTGGATTCATCCACCGCAGAAAGTAGTCCCCAACAGATGCTCTATTTCGGGTTAGAAAGCAGACTGTTAATTTAAAGCAACATTACAGCTTCTCTCTCTTCCTCCTCTTCTTCAGGCTCTTCAGGCCGTGAGGATACCGAGCTGGCTTCTTCCAGAGAACTCACATTGTACATTAAACTCTTGTTGCTTCTTCTTACAGCTCGCCGAGAGTCGTGTTGGTGCCGTAAAGCGTTACGCCGTTGTTTATTAATGATAAATGTCCTGCCTGGGACTCCAATGTACTTCAGCTGTAGTGGAAATGATTTTAAAGATCCTACATAAAGCTGCTTTAACTGATGCATCTACAAACACACAGGTGAGTCTTTTCTGAGTGCAGGTGTGAACTGAAGGTGTTCCTGTTGCCTAGCAGCACACACACAGTTTAATGAGGCGGTTTAATGATCCAGGTTCAGTTTACAGGTTTTATTTTAGCACATGAACTGATCACAACTCAGCATCAGCTTACATCACTACTGGACTACATCTCCCATCATCCCCTCTGGGTTTAAGGCTACAGCAGCTGCTCGGTGACACAGAAACAAGATTTAATAATCACACAAACAGGGAAGATCAAACGATAAGAACAGGAAGAAACGGCGAGCATCACTAAATATTGAGCTGCGTTAAAGCTCCTGTGAAATTTCTGTTTACATTCAGAGTTTCTCTTCTAACAAACATGTTCGGTTTGTTTCCTTCATCATTAAAGAACTGCTGCTCTAACAGGAACTCCACAGGGACTTTTTAACTTTTCAAACAGCAGAAACAGGAGGACATTCTGTGAGTTATTCAACTTTAAAATGTTAATTTACAGAAACACTTTTCAGTTTACAGACTTTAAAAACCTATTTTCAGTCCAAAATTCAAATTGAGTTCTTGAATCTGTGGTGGAATCAATAAAACCAGAAAGATGAGGGTTTTTTGTCCCTTGACATCGTCTTCAATGCGACGTCCTTCACCTTTTTTATACTTCATTTACCAACAAGAACCCGTTAAACTCCAGGAAGCTTTAACAAACTACAAAAGTCAGAAACTTGTTTAAAAAAATAAACTTTTCCCAGTTAAACTCTGATTGTATGCGGTTGAGTTTCAGTGCAAACGTTAGATTCCAGTTAAACAGTCATGTGACCTGCTCAGAGAGCTAATAAAACATTTAATTAGTCATGTTTTCCAGTTCATTTCATCCAGTTACACAACGTTTATGTCTTTTATCTTCAGTGTCACTGTGAAATGATTCATGACCGTTCGTCTCAACATGATCGGGACCTTTTGGAAGAAAAATATGAATTAAATGTTAGAAATTATCAAATTAAAGTACTTGTGGTTAAATGATGCGTTAAAAAGCATTTTAAGAATCAAAACGTTGAGGTATTAACCTTTAATTGTTAGTTGCTGCCCTAAACAGTTTAGCATTAGCTTAGTACATGTTCACTACATTTATAAAACCATAGCCATAATGCTACGTTAACATTAGCAAGCTAACATTAGCTTATCGGCTTCTTGGGTTCAGGGTTTTGAAAACTGCTTTATTAAACAACCACCGAGACTGGATGTGTCCATGATGAGTCGGCTAAAATTAGCTTGCTAGCCGATGTTAGAGTTACAAAGCTAACATGTTGCTTCTAATTTATCAACGTGTTTTTTTCCCAAGCTTGGTCTCACTTCACTCTCAGCTGGATCCCAGTCGGTCTCACCTCCTGATGTTCAGATGCTAACAACAAGGTACCGCCTCTTAGCTAGTTAAATGTTATAGCTATCCAGGGTTCAGGGTTAAATGATCAGTAAAACAAAAACTTGAGCTAAAGATGTGACCTTGGGTTTCACAATTTTAATTTTAAACTAAATGATTCATCAGTTTATTGGGAAAATACTTTGTGCAGATTGACAGACCTAGCTAGCTGGTATCAAGCATCATCCCTGTTTCTTGTACATCTCAGCATAAGTTAGCTAATGCCAGCTAATTAGCTTGATTAGCTCATCGGCTACAGAGGTTCATGGTGAGAAGGACTGCAAAACAGCCGACAGGTGTGAATTTGTCTGTGATGAGTCAGCTAAAATCAGTTAGCTTGCGTGCAGTTGTTAACTGCACAGCTATTGTGCTTGTTAGCTTATTAGCTGTTTTTCTTATGTTCATCATTTGTTATTCTAATTTGATATTATGTCTTTTAATCATAGTTTAGTTTGACTTGTTCTTTAGTTTTAGATTTACTTTCTCTTTAGCTGTTAGATTGTTAGCCTGATTTAAACTTCTGTGTCGAGTCAACGCCGTAGCCCGCAGCGTAAGCTACGCACGTAGCCACGCATTTAGACGTGTGTCGGTGCCTGCATCACTCTGCCATTACACCACCAAAACACTAGTTGGCAGTAGCGTTATTCTGCCACTGTGTAGACTTTTGCTGGCCGAGCAGGCTAACTTCTGTTTCAGCCTTTCGCTAACTTAATGATAATCGTGTGGCTTTTCTAGACTTTTTAAATGTTAAAGACGGATCAAATTTCTTGTGGGCTTGGGAGAAATGCTACTAAGCCGACCAATCACAGTTCTTGTGGTGTGCGTCGCCTCGACATGTAGTTACATTTTTAGGGAGGTGCAAGTCACGCTAGAGCCTCAGGCTACGGCGTAGATTCGACGCAGAAGTATAAATCAGGCTTTGATGCAGCTGGTCCTGATCTGTCGAGACGCTCAGTCAAAGACTGAGATCTGATGTTTCAGTTTTTTTGAGGGTTGGACTCAAACATTGTGAGAATCAGTCCAGTTCTTCTTAAACATTCCTGAGTCTCTGAGTTTCCAGCTGCGACTGGAGGCTGTTGATTCGTCGTCGCCTCCGGTGTTTCAGAAAACATTCACATTCAGAAAGAAGGAGGTGAACCTGCTGCAGACAGTCTCCTGCTGCAGGGTCTGCGCTCTGCGTGCATAGTGGTTGGGTTTCCCAGCTGTGTAGGTTTTAAGGTCTCAGTTGGCTCCAAAAAAAACTTAGTTTCTTATGACGTAAAACACCATGAGTTCGAGCAAAAATCTCTCACGTGAAAAGTAACAGAATAACTTGTGAAGAATGAAACCCTGCTAGAGACACGGTGGTGCTAACGCTAGCGTGTTAACTTGCTCACTATGACAATGCTAAACTCAGCATGTTAGTATGCTAACATAGGCTAAATTGGTATTCACCAAAGTTATTTTAATTCACCTTCATACAATATTCATCCTCCTTCGGCAGCTGTCTCATCTTCATGTCCAGCTGCAGAAACCTTCATCCTGTTTAGAACTTCTCCAACAGGTGTTGTTAAATTATTCAAAAAGCAAAATAAAAAGGATCCAAAGTGATGGATGTGAACAGAAGTGACATGATCAAGTACCCGCAGAGTTTCTCCTCGTCTCTGAACTCTCGTCTTGGCACATTTTCGTTCACTTTGACAAGTTTTGTTTTTAAAGGTACCTTGTTTTTATTTGTGCAAAAAAAAAGTGACTTTATGGGATTTTCAAAACCTGGAAAAGTGTTTAAGGACGTTAAAATTAAATTTATGCTACTGTGGTTTTGTGAGGAAGATGTTTACTTTGTGCACGGAGTCATTCAGCCGGACTGTCCTGGTTCCTCCCGACTGGCCCTCCTGATTTTTCCAAATAATTTAAAAGTGGTTGATCCAGCAGCTTTGTCTCAAGTCCGACAAACAGAAGCAGACGCTGCGTTCAGCGTCGTGGCGTTACCTGGACTGGAGCGGTCGAAACCAGTTCCTACCAGAACGACTCAGTACCATGTGGCTCACTTCGGGCTCTTGCAGTCTGGGTTTAGTTTGGTGCTGTTGGAGGGGGATGGGGGAGGAGGAGGAGTCCAGTTGTCGGTACAATGCCCTCAACTCCTTCACCTCCTCCAGCACTTCCTGTGCCTGGCTCCAGGCCGCCACCGCCTCCTTCAGGAGTCTCTCGGCTTCAGCTCGCGCTCCTTCAGCCGACTCCTTTCCCTTCATCTTCCCTCGCTCCCCGGCCTCCCCCCGCACCTCCCTCAGCAGCCGCTCCGTCTTCTCCAGCTTCTGGCTGATCAGCTCCTGCAGCTGGCTGACTGGCGCCGTCGTGCCGCTTGGCGTGGACGCTGGTGAACAGGACAACGTCTTGTTCTTCGCAGCTTTAGAATCTGAGTGCGTCAGGATCTCGTCCATCGAGGCGCAGCGGTTTTTCTCTGCAGTCGTCAGGCGTTTTCCACCCTGGGGGGTTTGGGCGGGCCCCGTGTGCTCCCACACCACCGCCACCTCACGGGGAAGGCTCTGGGATTTCCCAGAAGCCTCGGCGGTTCTGGCAGAGAGATCGCCATCAGTTTTTGACCTGGGACAGTCCTGGCCGAGGTGGGATTTGTCCACGTCGACACTGAAGGTGTCGCAGCCGTCGGCTCCCTGAGGAGACAAAGCGTCCTCCTCCTGGATCAGATCCAGGGTCAGCATCCCGTCTGAGGAGGAGGTGGAGGCCTAACAGACAGAGAGGAGGTGCAACAGGTCAAACAGAAACCTTTCACACACCTGTGACCACATTCTGAGCAGTGACACATGAAACCTGGTTAAAGTCGTCCTCAGGTTTCACCATCTGAAGCATGAAAGACCTTTTCTTTACTTGCTTGTTGTGGAACCTTTTGACAGGATCACACATGTTCTTCATCAGCAAATCACTTTGCTTTGATGTTCAAACTTCACATCGTTTTGTGCGACAGAGCTCAACAGAACTCTCCCAAAACTCCTTATTTAAAGAGCATTGAGCCTTAAACCGATCCAACCAGCTACGATATGAATCATGACCACAGAATGTTTGAAAACTGTGTACATCATTATTTAACTGAGTGAAGGAACTACTTTTCCCATAAACCATTGCAAATGATGAAATTTCCAAAGACTTCCAACCTAACGATAGTTTAGCTTCTTCGTACGGTTAGGTGCTAGCAGGAACAAACATGACATTTGAGGGTTTTAAACATTTTCAACAGTAACAGCGAGCTCCACCAATCAGAGACGATGCTGTTACACCCGAGGACTGTGGGTAGTGTAGTACTTCTCTATGACATCATGACTAAAACATATTTTACTTATAACAATGTTGATATCACGTGGACTTCTACAGGAGCAGAAACAAGCTTATCACAGTCTGGTAGCTGGTGGTGAGTCCAAATCAGACGGTTACGAAGGATCAGAATCCCAAAACAGAACATGACCCTCACTGTTCAGCTCTATTTATAGGACTTTAGAGGACTGGGAGGACCATGTAATACAGTCAAAAACTCCACAACAAGGGACTAAGTGGCCCCTTGAAGTTGTTCTGTGTTGAACTCTTTACAACGTGAGGAACTCAGACAAATGAAAACTGTGAACATCAGCTGATGAAGACCATGTGATTCAGTCAAAAGCTCCAGAACAAGCGCGCAAGTGGACCTTGAGTCAAGATCGGTTTCAGTTTGAGTTATGACTTGTAACTCTAACTACGACGTCTTTCTTTCCTCACAATTACAACGAAGGTGTTAATTTATTACACATTTTATTATATATATTTCAGCAAATATCTCAAATGAAGTGATGACGTTTTATGATGAAAAGGCTTCTGATAGGGGAGAGTGAGTGAGGAGGAGCAGCAGACTGACCACAGCCAGCAGGTGACCTCTGGTCGGCAGTCGGCGGTTGTGAGGAATCTTCACTCGGTCTCGAGTCAGGTGAGACAGCTGCGAGTCGTCCACAATCACCTGGAGATGACGACACAAACACGTCAGGTGCGAAAAGAAGCAGCAAACCTTTATTAACACGTAAAACACGAACACACTTTCATTTCAGATTGCATTTCAAGGCTTTTCCAGGACTCCCTGGATGAACACCACTGATGAGGCACTGGTTCTTTCAGCCGGGAACATAATGTGTGTGTCAGAGAACGGGTATTGATCAGAGTATTGATCAAAGTATTGACTGGTGGAAAAGGTTGTTGACTGAACCAGCAGACAGCAGCTCTGACACCCTGAAATAAACACAGCTGTTACAGGAAATACTGCCTTCTGAAACCTAACATGTAGACGGCTCAGATTTAATGCAGAGCTCAAGTTGCATTAAACAAACAGACAAGTGAAGGACAGGTGCATGCAGGTGTTAGTGACTATTGTGTGTCAGCTGATTAACAAAGATTAGATTCAAATTGGAGGATTTCATCATCTCCCACGAACAAACACAGACATGTTGTTGGTATTAATAAATAATAAAAATGATAACACCAGGTGTAGCCTTTAAAAACTGGGCTCTGATCCGCACCTCATCCAGGATCCTGTTTTTGGCTCGCGTGACGGCGGCATTCAGGACGTTGATCCAGGACTCTTTCTCCTCCGGACTCACAGCCAGGAAGACCAGGTTCGGGACCTGCAACACACAAAACACAGGTTCACATGTGGGGTTTTAATCCAGGTGTTCTGGCTTCATACGTGGTCCTGAGGAAACGGGTCTGTGGATCACACAGAGGAGACCTCGCGTTAGCCTTTAGCAGCAGGTTTATTTTGTTGTAGCTTGTTAATTTAATGATTCTTCATTTTAGTTTTGGTGTTAACTACTAGCTTGTTTTAGCTTGTTGTTTTTATTAGTTTAGTTGTAGTTAGCTTGTGTTAGCATGTAACATGTTTTGTATTTGAAATATGAAATAGGATTTAGTCATTTGTATTTGATAGGCTCCATGAAAATGGCTTCATATTTTGTTTCAAAATACTTCGGTGTTTTGTATTTTGCAGTTTAAAAATACTGTAATACAGTGTGAGAAGTCTACCTGATGACATCATATAAACGCTGCCTCTGATTGGTTCTTCTCAGTAATTTGCCCAGTGAGTGAGATCAGAACAGAAAATTAATCCAGACTAGATTCCATCCATTTTTAGCATAAATTTCTATGATTCTTAACACTTCCTGTTTTGGTGTTTGTTTTAGCAGCTAAATTGTTTAACAGTTTACGTAATGTTCTATAACTACTAGCAGCCCTCACAGTTAGCGTTAGCCTGCTACTTTCAGCCTGTGTGTTTATCGGTTTGAAAGTAAAATAATAAAGTCTTTTAGAGGTGATCAAACTTTTAGGTAAACATGAAACTGTTGGTTAATTTAAAACAAACCTTCCTCTGCGTGATTATATGTGAGATTTATCACATGTTGCTCTCAAACTGTTAATCAGCTGAGTCAGTTTCGGGTCATGGATCGATCAAACAGGCTGATAGATGGAAGGTTAGTTAGGCTAATACAGCACTTTTATTTGAAACATTGCGTGGCTGCTGTATTCTGTAGGTTTTTTGATGCACTTAAAATTATTTGGTTTCTCATTTTAAAATACATTTTGATGTATTTCTGCCCGTCGCTGCTTATTAGATTCTTGATTTGTTGTTAGCATGTGTTAGCTTGTGTTAGCATGTTGTCAGAAACATTTACGGTTCATTAAGAGCAACAGAAACTGGAGTCACACTCACTGTATGTGTAAACAGACTTAGTGAAGTAATGAAGCCGATTCTGGTTTAAATTCTGATTCAGTCTTTTAATGTTTGTGATTGGACGACAGTGCTGACATCACGCTGCACAACACTGGTTGACCTATCACAGTGCAAGACCCCCCCCACACACACACTTTGCTGTCACCAGATGGCCGAGTGTGTGTGTGTAATAAGAGCTGCCACCTGTCTGCAGGACACCTGATCCCCTCCCCAAGGCATTCTGGGTATTTATGGGATGGCCTGCAGATATGTGAGCGCTCCTGTTGAGGAAAGTGGTTTAAAGCAGAATCTCCACCTGTTCGCTGTCAGCTGTTCCTGTTTCCATTCACATTTACTTTGGTTTGTAAAAACAGTTTCCTGTTTGTGGATCAACAGAAACTTGCAGAATAAACGCTGCAGTCCCGGAAGCAGCAGCTGTGTGAGGATGATGAGGAGGTCGTAACCTTCGTCACATTCACACCTGACACTAACAGAAAGGTCTGATGTCGTCATGTTCTCCACGTGGTTCCACCGTAACTCTTTTAATGATGTCAGATGTTTCTGATCAATAGTGACCCCACCGCGGCTCACGTTAACAAATATTCTCTGTCATAGATTTATTTAATAATTACAGAATAATCTGAAGGCCGTCCGTCATCCTGAGAGACAAGACTGAGGCTGATATCCGTAACGTTCATTATAGCCCCGTTTCCACCAAAAGTACCTTTAGTACCAGGATCAGACCGGTGAGTTCTCAGGTGAGTTCTCAGGTGCACAGACAGACAGGTGAGTTCTCAAATCACTGAGGGTCAAATCACTCCAATCCTATTGGCTTGTTGCTAGAACGGTAAGGTGTGACGGAATAACCGGAGGAGTATAAAGCACACCTGTACACACTCATCATTAGCTTTTTTTCTATTCAGCAGGCGCTCTGTATGTTGTTTGAAGAAAGCTCCAGTCCTACAAGCAGTGTGTCTTACCTGAAGAAGAAGTCTACCAGCATGTCCGGCAACCAGATGTACAGGTGTGTTTTTTCTTAAGCACCACGCGCCACCTCCACGCCGGTCTCTGCCATTCTGCCTTGGTTGTTTGTGTAGCGGCTGGCTGGGCCACTCCGCACACATTCATTCGGTTTTACAGTCTTGACCTTCCTTCGGCACCTGGCACTCGTGCGCTCTCCTCTTAGTCGTGCCACTTTATTGCACACAGGGGCAGGCGGGGTTTTCGGCACGGTTTCGTGGGTATCTCGTTCCCATAGTGTCGTAACGCAGTTCGAGTTCCCTCGAAGGGGAACGTCTCGGGGTACGTATGTAACCCTGGTTCCCCGAGAAGGGGAACGAGACACTGCGTCGGCCCGCCGCACCTCTCTCCCCGCCTGAAGCGCCTGCTTCATAGTTTAAGCTAATGATGAGTGTGTACAGGTGTGCTTTATACTCCTCCGGTTATTCCGTCACACCTTACCGTTCTAGCAACAAACCAATAGGATTGGAGTGATTTCATTCACATTCAGACCTGCTTCGCCTAGAGGCGTTCCCATAGTGTCGTAACCGACGCAGTGTCTCGTTCCCCTTCTCGGGGAACCAGGGTTACATACGTAACCCGAGACGTTCTCAGGTGAGTTCTCAGGTGAGTTCTCAGGCATACAGACAGACAGGTGAGTTCTCAGGTGAGTTCTCAGGTGTACAGACAGACAGGTGTGTTCTCAGGTGAGTTCTCAGGTGTACAGACAGACAGGTGTGTTCTCAGGTGTACAGACAGACAGGTGTGTTCTCAGGTGAGTTCTCAGGTGTACAGACAGACAGGTGTGTTCTCAGGTGATTTCTCAGGTGTACAGACAGACAGGTGTACAGACAGACAGGTGTGTTCTCAGGTGTGTTCTCAGGCGTACAGACAGACAGGTGAGTTCTCAGGTGAGTTCTCAGGCGTACAGACAGACAGGTGTGTTCTCAGGTGAGTTCTCAGGCGTACAGACAGACAGGTGTGTTCTCAGGTGAGTTCTCAGGCATACAGACAGACAGGTGAGTTCTCAGGCATACAGACAGACAGGTGTGTTCTCAGGTGAGTTCTCAGGCGTACAGACAGACAGGTGTGTTCTCAGGTGAGTTCTCAGGTGTACAGACAGACAGGTGTACAGACAGACAGGTGTGTTCTCAGGTGAGTTCTCAGGTGTACAGACAGACAGGTGTGTTCTCAGGTGAGTTCTCAGGCGTACAGACAGACAGGTGTGTTCTCAGGTGTGTTCTTAGGCGTACAGACAGACAGGTGTGTTCTCAGGTGAGTTCTCAGGCGTACAGACAGACAGGTGTGTTCTCAGGTGTGTTCTCAGGCGTACAGACAGACAGGTGAGTTCTCAGGTGAGTTCTCAGGCGTACAGACAGACAGGTGTGTTCTCAGGCGTACAGACAGACAGGTGAGTTCTCAGGTGAATTCTCAGGCGTACAGACAGACAGGTGTGTTCTCAGGTGAGTTCTCAGGCGTACAGACAGACAGGTGTGTTCTCAGGTGAGTTCTCAGGCATACAGACAGACAGGTGAGTTCTCAGGCATACAGACAGACAGGTGTGTTCTCAGGTGAGTTCTCAGGCGTACAGACAGACAGGTGTGTTCTCAGGTGAGTTCTCAGGTGTACAGACAGACAGGTGTACAGACAGACAGGTGTGTTCTCAGGTGAGTTCTCAGGTGTACAGACAGACAGGTGTGTTCTCAGGTGTGTTCTCAGGCGTACAGACAGACAGGTGTGTTCTCAGGTGAGTTCTCAGGCGTACAGACAGACAGGTGTGTTCTCAGGTGTGTTCTCAGGCGTACAGACAGACAGGTGAGTTCTCAGGTGAGTTCTCAGGCGTACAGACAGACAGGTGTGTTCTCAGGCGTACAGACAGACAGGTGAGTTCTCAGGTGAATTCTCAGGCGTACAGACAGACAGGTGTGTTCTCAGGTGAGTTCTCAGGTGTACAGACAGACAGGTGAGTTCTCAGGTGAGTTCTCAGGCGTACAGACAGACAGGTGTGTTCTCAGGTGAGTTCTCAGGCATACAGACAGACAGGTGAGTTCTCAGGCATACAGACAGACAGGTGTGTTCTCAGGTGAGTTCTCAGGCGTACAGACAGACAGGTGTGTTCTCAGGTGAGTTCTCAGGTGTACAGACAGACAGGTGTACAGACAGATAGGTGTGTTCTCAGGTGAGTTCTCAGGTGTACAGACAGACAGGTGTGTTCTCAGGTGAGTTCTCAGGCGTACAGACAGACAGGTGTGTTCTCAGGTGTGTTCTCAGGCGTACAGACAGACAGGTGTGTTCTCAGGTGAGTTCTCAGGCGTACAGACAGACAGGTGTGTTCTCAGGTGAGTTCTCAGGCGTACAGACAGACAGGTGTGTTCTCAGGTGAGTTCTCAGGCGTACAGACAGACAGGTGTGTTCTCAGGTGAGTTCTCAGGCGTACAGACAGACAGGTGTGTTCTCAGGAGAGTTCTCAGGTGTACCGTGTTTCCTGGCGTGCTGCAGCGCTGCAGCCTGAACTTGCTGTGGTTCTTTTTGCTGCGACTCTTGTTCTTCCTGATCTCCTCGCAGCGTTCGTAGTCCGACAGGTCCAGAACCTCGTCGGCCCGACCCAGCTCCTTCACCTGCAGGTCACACGGGTCAAAGGTCAACTCAGATTTTATTTATACAGCGGCAGCTCATGACAGGATTAAAACAGATGCTTCAGAGCCGTTGGTGGTCAGAGCCAGGCTAGCTGTTTCCCCCTGTTTCCAGTCTTTATGCTAAGCTAAGCTAACCTTTCCTGACTCAGAGGGACAGAGAAGATGAAGAGCTTCCACCTGCTGCAGGTTTTCTTTCAAAGAAGCAAAATAAAATGCAAATCCAGTCAAAGCCAGCAGAATGAGATTTACAGACGTGGAAACTTTCTTCAGGAGATTTAAATAGAAAGCAGCGTATTTCCCTAAAGCAACAGTGACGTCCTCGCTCTGAAGCTTCTGCAGGACGCTCACTGATGACCACAGACTGTCGGGTCAGTGAGACTTTAATATGTTCAGAGCGAAACAAAGTTCATTTTAATGGATTCTGTCAATTATTATTATTGTTATTATTGTTGTTGTCTTACTTCTGTTTGTAGGATAATCAAGTTCTGAGTGTTGGAGCTACAGTTCCCATAATGTGGCTTTGGGGGATGTAAACAGGAAGTACAATGTTGCCATGGAGTCAGTGAGTTAGCTTTGAGCTTCAACTTAAGCTAACTGCAGTTAGCAGCTCCTGTTAGCAGTTAGCATGGATGTTCAGACAGCGCTCTCTGGATCAGTGTGAAGGTTCTCAGGAGGTTCTGCAGCGTCTCTCTGGTTTCTGAGCTGACTTCCGGACCGACGTCAGAGATCGTGATTTCCTCGGGAAGTGAAGTCAGTCTGAATGATTCAACACGAGTTTCATGTCTGAGAGTTTGGATCTGACTGAGTTCTGACTCTGAGAAGGAGGAGAGAGTTTTTGACTCCAGCGGCAGTTTAACAAGCGTATGCAACGAAACAGAATCAGTGTTAAATAAATAAAGGAGGCAAAATGTATCTCAGAGATCTGACTGCTCTGCGTCTGCGATGGACTTCACTACCTTTAGTGGCCGAGTGAAGTTAGGACAGCTCCTGCAGAAAGTACGAACCATCCCGGACACAGGATGTTGCGGCGAACGGCACAAGGTGTGCCTCGCCCGTGGGGACATATTAGGGGTGTGACGAAACACTTGAGAAAGCACAATACTGGAGTCTCGAGAACGAGACACCAAGATACTCCAAAGCTGTTTAGAAGAAATATTCTTTGATGAAACAGGCTATTCGATTTGGGGGTTCTGGGGGTTCCTCCAGAAGATTTTGAGCATTAAACTCTTAATATTCTGCATTCTAGAGACATTTTCTGCACCAATTTATGGTGGAAATGTCTTAATTTATATGAAGGGAAACACAAAATTCATGTGGCCGCTGACAATCCAGAATATTATCGAATATAATGCAGTAATCAGCAGCTTGTTTTAGCCTAAGTTACTTAAAATGCATTTCATGGTTTCCTATTGTGCCAGAAAGCCTTTCTCATAGAATTTTTATTTATTTAACATTTCTTGTTGCAAGCTAATTTTCAGAAAACATTTGGCAAATGTTTTTAAGGTTTCATTTAACAACAAAGGAGAACGTTTCTACTGCTGACAGCCGTCAGAGGAGGCTGCAGAGAAAGAGTAAAGTGTAAAACAGGTGTTGTGAAAAGGAAAATGATGATGGAATTCAACCGAATGACCGTAGATCGGATGTCTCGTCACTTTAAGGTCACTCTATTTCAGGTTCTAAAGTTTCTACCACGAGCTGCATATTTAAAGGCAAAGGCTCAGAAAGCTGCACGATTACTGCTGACTGAGAGAAAAACACTTTGGAAGGTCAAAGAGAGTCTGAACAGACAAGAGGAACAACTGATGAGGGAAGCAGAACCGGCTAACGCTCCGTTAGCCACCCTGGGAAGAAATTAAGTTACCGCCATCGCTCACCAGGCATCGAGTAAACCGTCTCAGAGTTACAGGATGAAAGCACCAATGAAAATCCAGCTGGACTGACGCCACCAGTATCTGCTGCTGATCCTCTGCAGCTCAGCAGGGGAGCTTGGAGAAGCTGCCATCATGTCTAATCAGCTTTTCTATAGTTATATTTTACATCGTAGAGTGAAATACGTACATTTAAGCCCTCCTAATTAGTAAAGACCAAACAATTAATGAAGGAACTCTAAAGTCACCGCAGTGAAGATCCCAGCAGCTGATACGGAGCCCAGACGATTAAAGTTCTCTTCAAAAGTTCTGCTGCTTTTAACCTCCTTCCATTCCTGTCAAATTCATGCTAAACGCCTCTTCAAGGCAGATCCACAGTAAACTGAATGAGTATCTGCCTGGTTTTGGGCGTCTCTGAAAGAGAACAGACTGAATGTAAGAGCTACTGGAATTGATTAATATAAGTTTAGACACACTAAAACTAAAATATTTTTAGTTTTAATATATTCTGCTTGAAAATGTTTGCCAACAAATGCATGCAGACAGCTACAGCTGGAAAACACTGTAGGACCGCAGCAGAAAACAGGGGCCGGCCCTTCCTTACAGCGCGGGCTCTCATTGGCTGCTGTAGGCTGTGAAAGGGACGTGAGCTCCTATTGGGTCAGATTTGGTGTCAGTCAAAAGGTCAGAGTTCAGTGGCTAATTTGAATATAAGCTATTGTAGTTGTTTACGTCCAAGTCTGACAGAGGCGCTGATCGGACCGGCCGCGGTGACTGTATCTTGAAATGATTTGCACTGGTGGACATGAAGTTACCGGAGCAGCTGTGGGCACATACCGAAAGCTGCCGCCAGGATCATCGACAGCAGTGACAACGGTCCCTGTGGCGTCCGGACCTTTCTGGAGCGGGTCGTGAAGGGTCCACCTAGAGAACGTGGAAGTGACACAGGGACGAGGGGCTGCGCCGCTGTCCTACTGCTTAAAACAATGAAGACTTAACAAGGAGGAACCGTGCTGTGAGAGAAGACACGAGGCTCCTGCAGATCATGCAGAAACCCACCACTGCTCCACCTTGTTAAGGTGGATAACGCCGTCGTGCCAAATCATCGGTGCACTGCTGCACAACGAGCCGTGAGCTGGAAAAGAAAGGTTCAAGGGAACAATGAGAACCTTCAGGAGTACGCAGATGGTTCTGATGTCATCTCAGAACTTTATAATATGGTTCGGCATCGTGGGGCGAAGACAAAGAGTGTTTGAGACTGTCAGTTTCAACGGAAACCTCCCTGTTGGGGTTCTTGTGAGATGTAGACAGGAACCAGTCGCTGTAATGGCGGACATAAAGGCCATGTTTCATCATGTGATTCTGTGGTGGCCTAAAGGAGGCCGCAGGATTGAAGTTCACGTCTTCGGAGTACCAGTTGTGCCACGTGTGCTCTGAAAAGCGCGTCTGATTGTCATCAGGCTGACCTCAGAGACAAAGTGCTGCAGAACTTCGCAGGTTGAAGCATCTCCAGAGCTCAGTGTGGATAAAGTGCAGTGAGCACTCAGCGTACACACACCGGTGTGCAGGATCAGCTTTGTTCATGTTCATGGATAACCAGGTGGAAATCTGGAACTAAGCTGAATGAACATGACAGAAAGATTTACAGCTGGGGCCGGGTTTCAGTGATTACTGTAGATAAAACTAGGGACGCACCCAAATACAAACAGCGAACAAGTACATTCACATTTTATCCATTTATTTTCCCGCTGCATAAATTAAACAAAATGAGCTTTTTCCTCAGTGTTTCCCACAGGATGTGGAGAGACTATGGTGGGGGGGTCCGGGGCCCGAGAGGGCCATTTCCTTTTAATGGACACATGTGACATGTTTTATACTTTCTGTAAATATAATCCATTTAATCTTATTTCCATCCTGTACAGACGCCTTATTTTGAAAACTGGGCGTGGTCACATGTGTTTCCTCCTCGCGCTAAATTCATCCAGTCCGACCCGGTTTGATAAATAATGTTGAACATGAAACTTCACAGCCTCTCTTCATACTAAAGAGACAAACTGACAGGATAAAGTCTCTAACCTGCCTGTCAGCTCGCTCTGGGCCGCTTCACTTACCGTAAAGGCAGGAATACGTGTGCACTCTGAATGTAGGTGCAGCTATCTTCCACGCTGCTGACATGTCAACGTGATTGTTTGATAAAATTTATTTGGTCTTTTGACTTTTGGTGGCTGAACATTCGGTGCATCCCTAAGAAAAACGCGACTTTATTCTCCGGTTTTGGTGAACCTGGATCGTATTGATGTCCTCCGGCTGCTCTGCTTCAACAATTCCCTGATGGACAGATCTTACTTGTTCC